>NW_010312714.1:0-6047 GCF_000700745.2 Antrostomus carolinensis
AGCGTGAGGTTAATGATTGGACTCCATGATCCTAAAGTTCTTTTCCAATCTACACAATTTCTGTGATAAGTAGGTGCTTAAAAAACACCCATCAGACAACATGTATTCCGTGCTGGAGTGCAGGGTTGTCCTCGCCACCCCAATGCCCAGGCCATTGCTGTCATCTCCACCAAGGTCCAGTGTCCGCCGTGGTGCGGGCAGAGCTGCTGGTGTGTTTGGATCATCTTTAAAAAACATATTAAATGTATTTTAACGTTTTTAGCCCTATCTCTAACCTCACACAGAAGTGAATGAGCCAGCATAAACAACTTGGTGTTGACACCAAAATGCACAGACACGCACAGTTCTCCTGTCTGCACAGAAACTGGTTTCTTCGCTGTGGTTTCAAACTCAAAAGTCACAGGAAATGGCACAAGTGGAAGTAATATCAGTAAGAAAATTATTCAGTTCAATAAAATGATTCCCCCCCCCAACTTCCCACACACGCACACGCATATTTGGCATTTTCTTCTGAAAGAAGAGCCAATGTGCTGCAGCCTTTTGGGGGAATTGTCCTCAGAGCTGAATCAGACATTTAAAAACAAAACAAAAAAACAACAAAAAAAAGCCCTGATAAACGTGCCTCTTTCGACGTAATGGTATTTTCATATAATTCAGACTAATCAGAGCACAATGATAACATCTTTTTGTCAAGGTCTTCTCACGCATGGCAGCACATGGCTGTGCAAGTCCCTTTGCTGTCACAAAGTGTTTATAGACTCTACGCCGATGCAGGTCCCAGCTCACCCGCCCTGTGCCTCAGAGATCCTGAGTTTTGAACCTATTCTCCAGGAAACCAACCCAAAGCTTTTCATCTCCTGCACGGGAGCGAGGAGACGGAGGCTGATGGCGTGCGAGTGCACGTGTGTGCGTGTCTGGGTAGTTGTAGTTTACAAACCAAAGACAGATAATAATTGATTTATTTTTCCCCTCTCCCAAGAGGAAACAAGCCAGCCCTTCCCCACCCCTTTCCCCAGCTGTCAGGGAACCAGCGGAGCATAATTTGGACGGTTTTACACCCTGTTAACCTTTTTTCCCAGCCACGTGGCATTGTTGGGTCTGGATTCAGCGTGCCGTGTCGGTGCACGGGAAAGCACTGGAGTCTCACTCTGTGTCCATTACCCTGCTAATCTTTACTGGGGTTAGAAAAGAGCCTGAGGTTGGAAGGAGAGAGGTCAAACCCTGCAGCCGGCCGCGTGCGTGGCTGTTCTCCGGCTCTCAGGCCTGACCTTTTCTTGCTCTCTTGTTCCTTACCCCCCACGAGAAGCCTGCAAAGTCTTCTATTGACAAGCTGTCAGTCTTGCTAGCCCTTTCCATGGCTGTTATATTGATAAAATCAGTTTTTCTCGGTGAGTTTTCATGCCCAATAACATACCAGATCTTTATTATTTATGCTTTACAGGTAGGGCTCGTTTCCCAGCACAGCAATTGATGCCACAAATGTCTTTAAAGCTCAGAGCTGCAAATCAAAGGAAAGCCGAGGAGGTGGCTGTGACAGAAGGATTGCATAAGGGGCTTAGCCTGGGGCTGCTTGTGGCTGCAACAGCTCAGAGGAGACCAGCTTTACCTCTGCCTCCGTCTAAATCCATGCCCAGAGCTCAAGACCATAGCCAGGAATGACCCAGGCTCTCAAAGGCCACATCCTTCAGCAAGAATTAAACTCTCACATGTTCACATATCTCACTTAAAAAATAATGGGGCTGGGCTTCTATAGCTCTTAGAGACTTACAGAGGTTGTGTGTTCAGTCTCCTAGTCCTGTCTGCAATGTGAGCTTTTTGCTTTTTCTCCTTAATTTCAGGACACTGGTGTTTGCTGGTTTCCACCAGTTTTTCTGTGACGTGTAACTGGGATGAAATCAATGTGCTTCTAAAAATTCCTCCAAGAACTATGTTAATAACAGTGGAGGATTTCCAATCTATCCCCAAAATGGCCTGCTTTTACCACAACATACCATCCTATGAGAAGGATGTAATTTCATATTGAAACCTTCAAAGCAGATTTCTCTAAGGAATTAATCCCATGTATTTGTAGCTGAATATGTTCTCTTGCTTGTAAAGAGAAGAGGCTTGCAAAGAGCTGCAGAAAAGGGCTGTGATGCAAACCAAATGTTTCTTGCCCCTCTAAAGTACTGTGCTGGGCTGCAGTGATAGGTCAGAATTATTATTTTATATCTTATGTACTTCTTTATTTTGCAACTTCCAGGATGCACGGATATCCTCCAGACAAAAGAAATGGCAAAATACAGATTTGACTGTCTTGGTGTTTGTGAATTAAAAATCAAAGTAAATTCAAACAAATTCTCTCTTGTAGCTTTCTTTAAGGAAGGAGTAGGGATGGATGCAAAAATTATCCTTTACTTGTCTGCTCTGCAGTTTAGTTTTCAAGCTTCCAGAAGCCAAACTTCACCTTTGCCTCTGAAATGGTGATGTTTTCACACTACTTGAAACAGTAGAAATGTTTAGAAAGCTTTTTTTCCATGGCATTTCAAGGTACAGTGAAGAGCCTTGCATACAGTAAAGTGCTTTAAATCACCGATGCCGTCAGCTTGGGATTGACTAGACCTTTACATAAATGTGATTTAACACTATCTAAGTGGTTTCAGTTTGTCATTGATTTGTTCCTGGCAGTACTTCTGGAGCCTGGTTCTTCTCCTATGTGCTAGCAAAAATCAGGAGAAGGTACTGAGGTCACAGGCGCTATGTAATGTGTAAAATGGGCTGCTGACTTTAAATGTCAGCAATTCCTTAAACTGTAATAGCATTAGAAGGTATTCTGAGACTAATTTTCTATGCTCTTCTATGCTTCTGCAGAGTGTCACTCTCTTCAGTGCCACTCAAATTAGAATTTATTTTTTAAATTATTTTTTTTCCCCAAAAGAAAAACATTCGTCCATTTTTCTCTCCAGGAAAAAAAAGTGGGAGTTACAAAGGAGAGCAAGTCAAGTATTTGTTCCTCATGATTGACAAAACTGATCTTTTCACTTATTTTTTTTAACAGAGAGTAGAAGTTGTTTGGTTTGGTTCACCTGGAGCAGCCAGGATGCCGGGCCAGGAGGAGCAGGAGGACCAAGCCACCGGGCAGCACAGAGCTGGACCAGGCAAAGCACATCGTGCAGCAACAACCTTCGGTGCTGCAAACCATCCGTTGGGTGCCTGTCAGCTGGGTGTTGTGGGTGAATTCACCCTGCGCCCTCCTCCCTGTCATCTCTCCCCATCGGCAAAGTGCATACATAGCACTGTACACCATCACCTTGCAATCTGCTCCCAACAGCAGAAGGACATGGAGCTACTGGAGCCAGTCCAGAGGAGGCCACGAGGATGATGTGAGGGCTGGAGCAGCTCTGCTGTGAGGACAGGCTGTTCAGCCTGGAGAAGAGAAGGCTCTGGGGAGACCTTCTAGTGGCTTCCAGTACCTGAAGGGGCTCCAGGAAAGCTGGGGAGGGGCTTTGGCCAAGGGCAGGGAGTGACAGAGCAAGGGGTGATGGCTCTAAACTGGAAGAGGGGAGGTTTAGATTAGATATTAGGAAGAAATTCTATGGTGTGAGGGTGGTGAGACACTGTCCCAGGTTGGCCAGAGAAGCTGTGACTTCTCCCTGGAAGTGTTGAAGGCCAGGCTGGATGAGGCTTTGAGCAACCTGATCTAGTGGAAGGTGTCCCTGCTGCTGGCAGGGGGGTTGGAACTGGATGAGCTTTAAGGTCCCTTCCAACCCAAACCAGTCTGGGATTCTCTGACTCTATGATCTGAGAGACTGCGAGGCCCCCGCATACTGCAGCGATGGGGTGGGGCTTGCCACAGGAGCTGTATAAATAGATACGCAAGTGCACAAGTTCTTTCATCTGATCTGTAGCTGAATTTATCTTAAACTTCCTGTGCTCACATAACATGCGTGAAACCATGTTTGTGACACTGTTTTCAGAGTGCTCGTCTCTGCCTGGAAAAGCAAGTGAGAGGATTTATTTTGAGACATATGGAACATGTGAATTGCTTCCTCATAACGAACTACTCCTAACTATGGTGCTCAACCCTTTTTTTTTTCCCAAAGCTAAGTGGGGTTTCTAATAATCTCAGTCTGGGAAAGGAGAGGTGCTTTGTGTCAGTAATCCAAATTTACTTTGCAATAAAGTGATTAAATGTTGTCCATCCAAAGCAGTCCTTGTTCGGAGGGTGCCGTGGCGGTTGCTGCTGAAGGCAGGCTGCGGGGGGATTTCCTGCGCAGGGCTGGAGCGAGCTGGCAGAGCGTGTAGGAGGTGGAACATGGAGATCCATTTCCCGATTTCCCTGGCCAGGAGCTAGAGTTTACTCACTTTGCTCCAAGCTCAGGAGCGTGGAGATGCTGCCGTCATGTCTCAGTCCTGCATCAGGCGTGTTCATGTCGCTGCTTGCCTTCATCGTCTGTTTTTTCCCGTTGCCAGCTTTCTGCTTTTTCATTGTCCTCTTAACAAACTAAACCAACAGCATTATTTGCTTTTTTTTTTTTTCCCACAGATTTCTCTGCTGGAAAAATATACCTTATATTCACTTGTTGTGAAGTAGAAACAGGGTTTGTGTAAAGAGCTGTAGAGAAGCTGCAAAGGATGGAGTTACACCAGTGGCCGAGCAGCTGGCACAGCGCAACCAGTACAGCCTAAATCTGCTTTTTTGGCTCAACCATTCATAGAATCATAGAATGGTTTGGGTTGGAAGGGACCTTAAAGCTCATCCAGTCCCAACCCCCCTGCCAGCAGCAGGGACACCTTCCACTAGACCACGTTGCTCAAAGCCTCATCCAACCTGGCCGAGAACACTTCCAGGGAGGAGCAGCCACAGCTTCTCTGGCCAACCTGTTCCAGTGTCTGACCACCCTCACAGTGAAGAACTTCTTCCTAATATCTAATCTAAACCTCCCCTCTTTCAGCTTAAACCCATTTCCCCTTGTTTTCTCATTAACTGCCCTTATGAAAAGTCCTTCCCCATTGCTGCTCTGAGATGTAATGGAGCAGGATGGTGGTGGTGATGGTGGCCAGCTCCAAATCCCACTTCTGATTCCCCTTCCACTGAAGTCAAACTCATTCAGTGAGCAACTTTTTATTGCACTTCAAGCAGATTAATAAAATACACAAAGACAAATCAATATTGCCCAGAACCTCAAATGCATTTTCTTCACCTCGTCTGCTTTCCAGCGCGTCTGTCACCAGAAGGATGAGTTTGGTGCTGGCACAGTTCCAGGTACCCACTTGCTGCCTGCCTGTCACACCACTAGAGCTAGACACACTTGCTTCTATATTAGCTCCAGATATTTATATTAAAAAACTCCCCAAAAAAGATATCTGTGCAAGAGTTGGCTTTTATAAGAGCAAGTCTAGTGCTAACTGGAACTGGAGGTGGGTCTGCTGGTGGGGAGGGATGAAGCAGAGCGGTGACCTCAATCAGAGCAATAAATACATGTTTTAGGATTGGAAATGCCACGTTTATCACCAAAGCATTCACCTTTCCATAACGATACACAACATTGATTCATGTCCCTCATGGTCCACAGATCACAGAGGTTGTTTGCATGGCTGGGGGCATTTCTCAGGTCAGTGTCCAGCATCCAGGTGCTCCTGTCTCTGGCAGAAGAACACACGTATCCTGGAGCACGCAGCATTTCTAGTTCTAGTTAACGAGCTACTAGCAGTCGGGATATACAGCCTTGCTTGGACAACTTCCAAAACACATTCTGTTGCTGCTGTTTTTCTCACGTGTGCTTTTGGAAACTACATTTCCTTGGTCTATGTTAGAAAGCAGCATTTTTACGTGGCGTTTGCCATATTCCCTCTGTCGTATGGAGATAGAGAATTAAGGTCCTGTTTCCAGGAAGGGATGACACAGAGGGTTCAGAATTATAAACAGGATGGCAAAAAAACCCTCCAAATCTGGAGAAACGTGGGCTTCTTCCCAAGCCCACTAAGGATGAGCAATATCACCATCAGGAGCTCAGCACCCCAGTCTTTGCCTTCGTCCTGCTGCGCTGCTCAACCACATGCATCGT
>NW_010312714.1:6080-11208 GCF_000700745.2 Antrostomus carolinensis
ACAAGAAGTGATAAAGGAAAGATGTCAGTGATCTTAGAGATGGAGAAAGGTGAAGTTCAGGCTGGTCTCTGTCACCCTGGGCTGTGTGTAAATGGTCTACAGTAAGAGGACAATTGTTACAGTGCATTTAGATTTGTTAGCTGTGGATTTCAAATGTACTGAGAGCGTTCAGGTTGCAATAGAAAAACTGGTGAAAATAGCTGATGTTGCTGTTTCATTCCATGAAACCTCTGGAAGTAAAAAACAGAGTAGGATTTTCCTCCCCTTTTATGTAACTTGGTTTTCCTCATTTCCTCTTAAGTGAAACATGCTATAATTCATGCAATTGTTTTAAAAGGCTGTGGGGTGTTTCCTTTAACTCAGCTGAGTTAGAGGTGAAAATGTGAAAAATCCTTTGAATAAGAAGGAACTTCATAGATACTGTGTTCCTCTAATAATTTCCAGATAAAACACCCACTGTGGATTGCAATTAAAATGAGTTTTCCTTTAAGGGGGATGCAAATACAACTGCAGCAGCATGTCACATTTACATCCCAAATTAATTAGGCTTCATTAGCAATAAGCCTCTGGAAATTTTAATTTTAATTTTAATTACCAGAGTGTCCTGGAGCATGGCATTTCAAACCAGAATGCAGCAAGGCTTTAGGTGCTGGAGGGGTGGCATCACACGCTGCCTTGAGACGTCGTTGTTCTGCACCAGCTGGAAATTTTTCTAAAACAAAAGTGATTTTTTTTTTTAATCACTCTGGGAATGTGAAACAAATATACATTGAAGGAAATTGCCTGTATATGAAATACACCAAATCAGCTGGTAATCCCAGGCACACATCAGAAACATCAGCGTTGTCTCTGCTGATCTGCGCTCCAAAATGCTGATCCTAAAGGGCATCTGTGTGTTCACATTTTTGCTTGAGTGTTTTTGTTAAATTCATGCTCTCTCTCTTCAATAACCACAAGAGGTGAGACTCCCAGTTATGGAAAAGAGTTACCCCATTAACTGGAGAGTAACAATTAAAACTGCTGATGTTCAGACCTGTTACTGACCTCAACTACTCCTCTACCAGCCCTTTCTCCAGGGATCTTTGCTACTGCCCGACCAAAACTGCCTGGGCTGGTGCTGCCCTTGTGCATCCAGCCCTCAACTCACTTCCTTGAACTTTCCATCACCATCAGACCCAGGCTGGACCCAGCAGCAAGGATGAAACCCCCTGATGGTGTCTTCTTGGTTGGAGCAACACAATGGTGTTGGGATGGGGTCCATGGCTCTGTTGTCCATCTGCCAACACCTCAAACAAGAATCATTTGCTCTCTCACAGACTTATTTTTAGGCAGGAGGAATCCAAAGCTTGTGTAAATGTTTAAACACATGTCTCTCTTGAATTATTCAGTGTACTTTGCCTGCTTCTGGAGTTAATTAAAATGAAGGGCTCTCCCATTCACCGTAGGGAGGAGGCAGCAAACTGTGGCAGAGGGAGCACTGATAACCACCTGCCCTCTCCACCCCTCCTGCGCTGCAAGCTGCCACGTCCAACTGCTGGATTCCCTTGGCAGTACTGACCAGCAGCAAATCTTCATGAGTTTACCTTAAATTAAGGAGGTGGGTGAGTGCACAGCACTGGGGACTGACATGTCCTGAGCTGTGTTTGAGGCTGCGGTGCCTGATTTCAGAAGATTTAGGGAGCCACCCAAACTAAGAGCTGTTTCCCTCCCAGGCAGCATCACAGCTCTTTTTTCCCCGTTTTCTGCTGCAGTTGGAGGAGGCTTTTTCCAGTGTCAGATGCACATCCCTGTGTATCAAAAACCCCAGATTAAGTGCAGCTCTCATCCTCTTGAAGTCCATGAGGAACTGGAGATTGGGACCAGCACTTCACTTGTGACCTGCAGTGCAGGTTTGAGCCACAGCCCTTTGGAGTTCACAGAGGTCTTTCCTCTGGCTCCAGCAGTGTTTGGTCCCAGAACGCTGGTAACATTAACCCAACAGAAATGCCTGATCTCACGTAAGAGTACATTAATCCACACACACCTCTGTGCCCCTCTCCTCCTCCTGTGAAATGTTATGCAGAGCAATTTATGTACCGAATTGCACAATCTCGACTTTATCATCTGCCTGAATACAGAAATGATAGCAGTAACTTTGATAGTGTACCACACTGAAACACTCAGTTCCTGACAAGTAGTTTTGTCCCCAGTCATCAATTAAAGTCACAGTTTCCCTTTATGAATCAAGCTACTGACAAAAAACACAGGGTTTACATATTATCCAACAACTCAGATCGTAGCGATCTCCAGACTGTGAGATACAGTCAGAAATATTTTATGCAGAAAGAAGAAATGATTGTGTCCTGCTCTGTTCACACAGTGCTCCTGGGGACTGCTTTCCTGGTAACAGGCACGTGTCATTGTTACTGTCACTGCACGGCGTTGGCACTGAGTAGAAAAGGAGCCCTCCCCTGGAAACAGGAGCAAGAACCTAATCACAGCTAATCCACATTAAACAACGAGAGCGGGAATGCAGCTCCAACACATCGATCCGATTTTACTCTAAGAAAGTGAAAATATTACCACGGTGGAGCTGAGCATATTTGTTATGAACGAGTAATATTGAATCCTCGTTAAGCTCATGAACATTTGCAGGGAGGGTGCTCTAACTGAGCACTTTTTGAAGATACCTCTGCACCTGCAGAAAAAAAAACACTGGATGGCTGAGCTGGTGTCATTTCTGATCACACAAACTTCACTGCAGTCTTCATCAACTTGTTTTTTTCATTCTACTTCATAGAATCATAGAATGGTTTGGATTGGAAGGGACTTTAAAGCTCATCCAGTTCCAACCCCCCTGCCAGCAGCAGGGACACCTTCCACTAGACCAGGTTGCTCAAAGCCTCATCCAACCTGGCCAAGAACACTTCCAGGGAGGAGCAGCCACAGCTTCTCTGGCCAACCTGTTCCAGTGTCTCACCACCCTCACAGTGAAGAACTTCTTCCTAATATCTAATCTAAACCTCCCCTCTTTCAGCTTAAACCCATTTCCCCTTGTTTTGTCATTAACTGCCCTTATGAAAAGTCCTTCCCCAGCTTTCTTGTAGCCCCTTCAGGTACTGGGAGGCCGCTATAAGATCTCCCTGGAGCCTCCTCTTCTCCAGGCTGAACAGCCCTCACTCTCTCAGCCTGTCCTCACAGCAGAGCTGCTCCAGCCCTCAGATCTCCTGGTGGCCCTTCTCTGGGCCCTTCTCAAGTTCATCAACTTGTTTTTTTAATTCTACTTCATCAACTTGGATTTTTTAATTCTACTTCATCAACGTGTTTTTTTTAATTCTACTTCATCCAACATCTCCAGGCTCACATTCAGAAATTGCTTAACCTGACCTAAAACCAAGTTTTAGGTCATTGTTACATTCTGGCACATCTAATATTTGCACATATTGGGACATTGCAATTAGGCTACTTGATTTGTAAAGATGATTAATCAAGAAGGTCGGGATTAAAGTTCAAGTGCTCTGCACTAGCCAGAGACGATTTGAATGAACAGTAATTCAAACACAGTCTGATTCATATGGGGCACTGCTGGACTTTGAAATGATGACTGTGTGCTTGAAACTCTGTTGGGAAAGATTATTTTTATTTTAGTACAGCTAAAATGAGGCTTTTTGGTACCGACGCTTCACGCTGAACTGTAATAGAAGTAAAACTTTTTTTTTTTTTTTAAAAAAAAAAGCATTTTGGGAAGAGGCAACATCTTCACCTGGTTTTAAGGCTGAGCAACTAGCAGACAATGAGAGTCTTTTATCCCGCTGTTGTCAGAAGGCGATAGTGGCTGGCCAGCTTGCTCGGAGCAGAAACTCCGACCCTTAAAAGGCTGATCTGTGGATGAGAGCCAGGAACAGAGGAGCCGTTCGTGTCTGCAGCCTCGCAGCCCCGAGGAGATGTCGCAGGAACAGAACTGCTGTTTCTTCTCATGCGAAACGTGGGTGGGAAGGTGACGGCCTCCAGATGGGAAAAGGGACTTTCCTGATGAAAAAAAAAAAAGCCTGAGAACCACCGGGTTAGAACAAATCCATCTGGAATGACAGCTGAGACGTGTCGCAAGAAAACTGCCTTGCCTTGGAATCCAACCCATAAATTACAGAAAGTTTTATCAGAAAACGGATGGTCCTCAGGGACCTTCTTTCTGAGCAGAAAGTGATGTATCAACTGCGTGCTCGTTGTTTACATCTCGCTTTAACACGGTTTGTGGGAGGAAGTGCTCCACTGCCAAAAAAAGACTTGATAGTTGCATTGTTCGTGTGTAGCAATATTTAGACATAGCAAACCCACCAGGATTTAGAAGAAGGTCTGTCCCATTACGCTATCAGGAGGAAGCTAGAGGAAAAAGAGATGGACTTTGTGTCTGCTGAGCTAGAGAGGGAGATAAAGGCTCCCGGTAAATCTGATCGGAGAGGTGTTGTTTTCAGGCACAGACAGCGTTTCAGTTCCTGTCCCATGCCAGAGCTCAAAGCTGTACTTGTTGTAACAGGAAACGAGAATCACAATCTGAAGGCAGAGGCACATGTCACACCAACAGGCTCTTCGCTCTCTTTCACCAGTACTTGACTGTGCTGCAGTCCACAGCGAGCAGCTTCACTGCACGTCCCGCTAAATGACCTGGGTTGGTCGTTAACCCTCAAATCTGACCCGAGGCACAGTAGGTGAGGAACCTCATTCCTTGGACCTGGTCCATAACAAACCTTGTACCTGCCTATGAGCAGCTTATCTTATTTTCCATGGGAAGGGCAAGAACTTTTTGGTTTCCAGCACAAGTCAGTGCCCTCAACTCTATTCATCAGCGAACACCCAAAGCCATCCTTGGGTCAGCACTGGGAGGACCTGGCTGAGTGCCACACTACTTCCAGCTCCAAACTCGGCTGCCACCTGCCTTCTCCCAGGAAAGGGGATGCACATTCCCTGAGCACCTGCTGGATCCTAAAACAACATCAAAAAAAGCTGAAAAGAGATGAAACTCAGCCTTGACCAGCCTGCAAGCCTACAAATGCTTCCACCTCCAAGATCATAGAATCATTGAATGGTTTGGGTTGGAAGGGACCCGCAAAGGTCATCTAGTCCAACCCCCCTGCAATGAGCAGGGACATCT
>NW_010312714.1:11356-16000 GCF_000700745.2 Antrostomus carolinensis
AGTCTATGATTCTATGATCTTTACTAGAGCAGGTTGCTCAGAGCCCCATCAAGCCTGACCTTGCATATCTCCAGGGATGGGGCCTCCACGATCTCTCTGGGTAACCTGTTCCAATGATCCACCACCCTCATATTGAAGAACTTTTTCCTAATATCCAACCTAAATCCACCCTTTCCTAGTTTAAAACCATCACCCCTCATCCTATTGGTACCTGCCTTTGGGAACAGGGAAGATCCCACAGCCCCTCTTCTCTCCTGTTTATCCTGTAACTGAGGTGGGAGCGTGGCTTGGCACGTGAGGAGGAGCACAGACGTGTCACTGTCATACAGCCAGGGACGGCTCGGCCGCTGCACCGCGGGAGATGACCACCTCTCCTGTATGGGGTGAGCGTGTTCCTGCCAGGTGAAGGGGTCCCCACAGGCATTGAGAAGAGGCAGAGAGGAAGCTGGGGGTTGACTCTGTTCAGATTTTAATCTGTCTAGAAGTTAAACTCTTGGTAGCAGGATGTTCTTTTTTATAATTTGTAGAGTTTCTAGTACAATAGAGTCCTCCTCCAGACACAGACCCAAGCCACTATCATAACACCAGTAATAATTTCCCCTGTTTAAATGACGCACGTTGGCAAAATGTTCCATCACAGCTGTACAGCACCAACCCTGTCTGGGCCCACAGACACAGCCAGCAGCACGCTCTGGCACAAACACCTTCCAGTAAAGAAGATCAGAGAAATAACATCAACCATGTAATTACCATCTTGGAGCAGATCACTGGTTGAGCAAATCCCTGTCCTCTCCCCGGAGCAGCGAGAAGCAGCTGGGGCTGTGCAGGGAAGCACACTGCAAGGCCCTGGACAGTCATGAATCATCCAGTCCAGAAGGAAGAGTTTTATAAACATCACTGGGTTAATGACCACACTTAACATCGGTATCAAGAATAAATTGTGACCTCTGGAAATTGCTGCATCAGCCTGCAGCCTCTGCAGCCTAAGGGCCATACGCTTCCTCAGGGGGAGGATCTGGGGAAGAGGCACCACATGAACATGTCTGCAGGTTTCTGTTTATTTTATGCAAAAAAATTTCCCTTGGATTTCAGACTCCCCAACACAACCTGGCCCACGGGGCCCCTCTGCTGTCACGTCCCAGCACTGCAGCCCACACTCCCCCAAAGCCAGGGACAGATAAACCCTCAGCCTCTCAAGCAGGATTTAACTGAACACGGCACAAAAATCAGACAGCAGCTTGGACCAAGAGCAGGTTCCCCGAAAAACTCATCCTTTCTAGGTATTTTGGTGACATTGCTACAGAAATTACCCGGGAAATTTGCAGTCTCCCACTCACCAGGGCACAGAAGCCCCAAGCAAACCCTGTGAGGGACTGTACCAGCTGCATCTCTAACACCCACTGCATCACCCTAGTGAGGGCTGTGAAGTAACCTGCGTCCCACCACCTATTTCCATCTGTTGAGACAACCAGAAAACGCATTAGGAGGCTGTTTAGCCAACACCGGGATATCTTTAGCAAGAAGCATTAAAAAGTACCTAAAAAGGGCTTTTTTCTCTGTATTGCTACGGTCATTTCTGTTTGTTCTGGTACCAAATATGGTACGCACTGACCTGCCCCTCTGCTCACCATGCTGCACAGGACCCCACTTTTCCCTCCATTTTTTGAAGAATCCCAAAACACAGCATTTCTGGGAGACCTTTCAAGGCAAACCAGACAATTAACAGGCAAACTCTCAACAGAGATAAAGCACAATCTTTTATTCAAATAAAACGTTTTAAGTTTCTTAACCTTTGACTTTTATGCAAAGGGGGTTCATTTGAAGCGAGTACACTCCACCTCAGCAGGACGCCGCGTTGTACGTCCATCAGTCCGTCAGTCCCCGGGGCACAGAGAACGGGCGGCGCGGGGCCCCGTGAAGCTCAGATGGCTGCCATCCTTCAGTTATCACAGTACTGTACCTTTACAAGAGACAGCATCAGCACTGTGATAACTGAGCCAGGGCAGCCTGTCAGTCATTGCGGCCCCTCCACAACACTGCCGAGCACAGCAGCCGTGTCCTCTTGTCTCCTCAATCCCTCGTGTGTCCCAAAAACCCCTGCATCACCCCCAACAGATGCCCAGCTGCCAGGTGAAGGGCTCAGGATCATTTAACAGAAATGGCTTTGCATCTGAGGTTTCAGTTCAGAAAATTATACAGATAATTAGTGCTACCTTAACGACCACGGTGGTTCCTGCAATGCAGCTCAGAGCATTTTTAAGTTGTAGCTTCTTCTGGTCAAATCCACCAACGCTTTGGATTTAATGGAGAACTACATCATTAACTACAAACATCACCAGAGATAACAGGGGCACCCCGCTCTCCCCCTTAAATTCACTGGAGCTAGACAGCAGCATTTGGTTTATGCTACTTAAGTATTGAATGTCATGAAGCAGACAGTGGGTATAATGGCAGAGAGCCAGGTTAAGTTAATGGAGCGATATCGCTTGCAACAGCTGAGGAATGGGATCATTAACAGCACCGGTAAGAGGGTAGCACCACACCACGACCACACCGAGCTGGCCAGGCTTTCACGGGCTGGCGGGTGGTGGAATTTTACAGCATGGCAGAGACATTCAGCTGGGTTTAATCAGAGTTTGTCACATGTACTTCTGGAGCCAGCGTCGCAGACGCCTGTTCCTGTGCCTACCGAGGGCTTCGACGGGAGCGGCGCCCAGCGCCAGGCAGCCAGCTGCGTTCGCCAGGGACTGCAGCTGCAGGAGGCAGAAGAGGGGACTAAAAAGCTGGAGGTGCTTCAAATATGCAGCTGGCGTTTTTAGGTCATAGGATCCAAGTATAAAATGTTGAAATAAACAATTCCACTGCAAAGTAGTTAAATTATAAGTTGACATCACCTATATTTTTTTATACACCCCCTCCTTTTCTTCCCTAAAAAAAAGGTATTGCTGAAAACACCATGGAACTCTTTCCACACACACCTCACCTTTGGTGAAGGCAATAAAACACACTGAGTTCTGACACGAGTTTGAAAAGCACAACAGTGTTACATAGTAAAAATCAAGCTGTTATTAAGTTTTTATAAAAAGTTCATTTATAATCTTGATGGAGTTCATTAGTACAACTTGCTTTCACGTTTCTACCAGGAGGAAGCAGAAACTCCCAAAGTGGTATAACACTCTAAATCACTTACCTGGAAAACAGCACATCTCAAGATGTCACAGAGATTGTTTTTAAACGAGAAATACGTAACACACAGCTGGATCCAGCTACCAAAATGGTGCCTTACAAGTTTTTAACTCAAGAGGGCAATGGAGAGACAAACACGAAATATCTGAGGAGAAGCACGCAGTGGAAAAAAAATATTTGTACATTTTAAAACAAACTACAAACATACATTACATAAAAAGGGGACAGTCAACAGATTATGCAATACTGACATAAGACGACACAGATGACTTCAACACACACCCAAAAACTTGCAGATTTACCACCATTTGTAGATTAATCCTTAAAGAACCCGCTGCTGCTAGAAAAAAAACAACAAAACAAACAAAACAACTTGGTAAAATATATTGAGAAATTCTGTATGTGCAGCAGTGACTTCTGAAAAGGAAGGAAGCTGCATAACTAATGAACCATTTGCTCTCACTTTGGGGCATTTTTACACCACCGTTAATAGGCCAGAAAAATGCTCCTGATTTCAGCAGAACGGTCTCCATGTAGGATGGGGAATCCCACCTTTCACAGGCTGAACTGATGAGAGAAGAATCACAATCTTACAGCTCAACTACACCTCGACCTCTGTTTCAAGATTTTATTCCGTGCCCCAGCAGTCACTATTACTCTATTTAAAGAGAGAAGATCCATGACCGCAAAAGTGAACAATCCCTCCCCAACACCCTCTGGCACGAGGACTGTTGGAGTCACACACGTATTCCAAGGGATGCCATTTTCTCTAGAGAGGATCTAGCTCTTACTCCAACACAAATATGATTTGTTTCCTCACCTCTAACACGCACACACTGATTTTTGCTTTGCTTCAGACCACAGATACACAGACTTGATGCAACAAGCCTAAGTTGGCTCCCCGTTAACATCTGAAGAACCCCCTTTTTAAGCAAAACTCACATTAGTTTTGGAGTCCAGTACACGTTTTTGTTCTTTTGCTATTGCTATGGCATTGCAGATTTCCATATGCTTTTTTAAAAAACTCGACTTTCCACTATTTGCTGCCAGTTCTCACTTTTGAAAGCCTTGTAAGTTTGTCTGGCTGGTTTTCAAACTCCAGTTCCACCTCCTGCCCCTTTGGGGCTGGTAATTCTCTGTATTTTTTCCACTTGTTTTGCATAAACCAAGATTTCTTTTGCATGGCACTGATGGAATCACTGCTGTGCCTTCCCCACAACCCACAAAGCTTGTGACCCTTACACACAGATCGAGGATTTTTGGGTACAGCATGCCGGTCTCGCCCTGCCTCTGCGGAAGCTGATGAGATGTGCAGGTAACAAACCTGATCAGAGCGATTTTAACAGAAATCTGCTAAAGTCTGAAGAGGGGGAATAAAATAAACAGCAAGTGATGAGGATGCAGCGGGCTGATGAGGGTTATATGGCGAGGGGGGCTGTGGCTGGGCAAGGCTGTGAG
>NW_010312715.1:0-7943 GCF_000700745.2 Antrostomus carolinensis
AAAAAAAAAGAGCTTCTCACACAAGTCAGGAAAATAAGAGGGTAGGTCAGCATAAGAAAAATAATTCTCTGTTCCCCTTTTATGCCCAAAGACCTCTTTACCTCTTTTAGCAAGATATCAGAATATCTATTTGATAGGTTCTTACTCTTCCACTGGGAAGATTTAAATAACATGATTGAATTAGTGTGAAAAAGGTGTCAGACATCCATTCCATGAATACTAAATGTAGGCTGGACTATGGGATACATGTCTTGAGAAAACCTTTTTATGTCTTTTTGGGCTGTTTGGTACCCAACAAGATGGAAATACAGAAATTAAAATGACATAAAAAATAAAGACGTAGGGAAATGTATCACATCAAAAACATACCAAAACCAGCCATTGTGCTACGGTTTCATCTAGAGAAAACACTCTCAGCTACAGTGTAAATCAGCTTATAAAGTCCTGAATATTCTGATGCTGAAGCAGCAAACTCTGAAGCACATGCTTTGCTTTAAGTGTGTTGTGGTCCTATTGATTTCAACAGTCCTGAGCTTTGCTGGATTCATAGCAGCATAATCAGCGCCCGCCAAGAATGGGCACTCCTCAGCATATTCCAGAAAAAAAAAAAAATCAAAGAAAACTTATATACTATATGAAATCAGATGCAGGTTACATTTTTCAGCTTTCAAATGATCTGTTGTTCTTTTATAGAGATTTCTGTCTCTAAAAGTGAGGTGAATCTACTTGAAAACATCAGGAATAATTTAGTGAACTTTGAAAAGATTTTGAACAGTAAATTTGCAAGATGTTGCTTCATCCTGCAGAAGAGTTTAATATATTTCAGAACGTTAATACAATTCACTTTTTCAGTCCACATTTGGTGACACTGCCTATAGTGTTCTCTAAAATTCTTTATTTTACCAAAAAAGACACAACAAACTGTTTTAAAATTACAAGAATGGCTTAAGATTAAGAGAAAACTGCAGAGTGGTTCTCATATCAAGAGCTTTCTATTTTCCCGATAAAATATTAGGCATAATTAAAGGTGAGTTAAGACTTTGGTGAAAATCTAAAGAGCATCGGCAAATCTGAGCACTGCTCAGCTTTTCAATTGCTTTTCTACTTCTCAGTTCTTTTAAATGGTTTTCTATGGCAGGAACATTTTTCTTAATTAGTCACAGCTAATTAGTGTTCTGGCATAGACAAGTAATCAGAAATGTCAGAGCTGCAAGGCTACATCTCCCTAATCCTTTGATAATAATTTAGCCTCCTGGGAGGGCCTCAAGCTGCGGTAAGTAGTGGCTGACAATAAGGCAAAATTAGGTGGGCAGCAGACCATTAGGATAGAAAAATAAAAAGCACTACCAAATCCTGCTGAGCACCATCAGGCAACTAACTACACTGCCAGATGAGGTGCCTGTTTAAGCCTGTGTTGTTAATTAGCTGATTTTACCAGACCTGCCACATATGTCCAGGTGCATCATGCAAAGATGTGTATTTCTGGGTTTGCGCCAAAGGACAATTTTGCACTGTGATCAAATTTCAAGAATCTGAGAAAGAAGCCCACATATTTCTTGAAGATTATTCTGAGTTATCAAAGAAATAAGAAGATCAACAAGCTACAATCATTTTTGTTGAATCTCTAAGTAATTAGGCACGGTCCTCTCATGTTTCTCAGAGGTTAATACAAACACAGCTTTTGATTCAAATGTGGCCTTTAACCAGTTTTACTTAGTCTCAACTTGCTGCAGTTGCTTTGGTGTATAATCTAGATGAAAAAGTAGATCCTTTGTCAATCACACACTTGCAAATAATTACATAACAATGAAAGTGAAGATTACTTATTAAAATTAACGTGACAGGAAGCAATTTGAGAATGAGAAAAAAAAATCACAGTTGAAGTTTTCTAGTTTTCTATTCAACATTGTTGAATACTAAATACTACAGTAATGGTGCTTTTGAGGTAGATATAGGCAGCACAAGGAGTTGGTAATACTGAAAACTCACATTTAAAATAAGTGTTCCTCTTAGCTGTGTAACACCAACTGAAGATTGACTCACTTGCCAGGGAGAAGCATTTGCACATTTTTAACACATACTTAGTAAAAGGTCAGAAAACTTATTGAAATGATGCAATTGAATAAAGCATTTGCTAAAAAATGTACTTGCAGATATGATGGCAAACAGAATGAATCAGATGAGTACTTCGTATCGCTATTTAGACAAAGAATGAAGTACATGACATAGTAATCTTTGGAGAATAATTACTATCTCAAATAACCTCAAGTATATTACTGAACTTACTGCTACTAATGGAAAAGGAAAATAATGGTTGTGACATGGGAACACTACTAGCATTTAATTCACATTCCAGTCAAAATACAAGCTTTTTTTTTTTTTTTTTTTTTTTACAGAAAAAGTATATCACACTACATCTGAACTTCTGAAATACAAAAGCAGCTACGTGAATCTGGAGTGCTTAAGCATTTATACTACTCATAAAGACATTCAGTCTTTCTGCACTCCAGAAAGTTGTATGAGTTCCCTGCCATTAACATCTCTTACACTGCTTGTTGAACTGTTACCCTGCATGAGGCCACAACCCCGAGGACATTCACCGACGTGAGCAGTCCCTGTCAAGTCAACAGAACTACTCAGTCACACCAAACCAGTCTGACACCTGTAAGAGGTGGACGATCAGGGCCAAAGTCAACACCTGCTAACAGGTCCCATCTTGTACAAGATAACAGAGGGACCTATTTGCCAATGCCGGCCTTTCCAGGATGTGCACTGACTACTTTATGTGTTCATGGTACCCTTGTGCACAGGTTTCCCAAAAAATTAGAGCCTAAAAAAATTGCAAAACCTTTAAGTGGTATCAATGATAAAACACTGATATGTCAGAACTCTTATCTTAAATCATTCTTTATTTCTCAAAGTACCAATCAATTATTATAAAGATTTCATTGCATATATATTCTTAATAAAATTAGAATTGTACATCTGTTTACACTGTAAGTTTTTCACAATGAACACAACACAAAAATAATCTGTTAGATAATGCTCTTAATGGCAAATAAACTAGGATTATTTTGAAGGGAAAATGTTTGTAATGAAATTTTTCTGTATTCAGAGAAGAACATCCATATTTCACGTGCAATTAACAAGTAGAAGAAAGTGAGAATCTACCCAAGTGGCACTTGGAAACTTTACATTACTAGAGAAAGCAAGTATTACACTGATGTTTTACACAGTGTTTTATGCAAAATGACTTATCTTTTTTAAGCTAGTTTGTAAGTAAAATCCAGTTTTGTTTTAAAGGAAACAGTTTTTAATTCATAAGTCTAATGTTATTTAAAATGCTTAGGAATAGGGAGACTTATTAGTCCCATCATAAAAATTCAAGTAGAAACATGATTCCAAGTCTAGTCAGTGATGATAACTTGGCATATTTATGGATACAGCACTGCTTTTATTGAAGTTAGGGGTGTAACTCTCATTAATGTTACTAGTGTAGAACCAGACCCTATGGGAATTTTATTGTTGGATATTTTTTTACGTCTGTTAATTTTGTGATCAGATACATAGCACAGCTCTTTGACAGGCTGCACAAATGTCTGTAAATCATCCATCAAGGTTACCTTTATAAATAAGAGGGGACTTATTAATAATTAGTAATATTCTAGGTTTGTGTAATTCTATTTAATTTTTTATTTTCCCCATTCACCAACTGCTACTCTTACAGCCTTTTCTGAAAATAAGTGTTTTTCAAAAACTGGTCAATGAAAAGGTAGTAATTAAAGTACAAATTTGTTTCTACGGCATTTTACTAAACTATTTTAAAAACATGGGTTATTGGTTCATGTGATTAAAAAAGTTTCTGTGATGCTTTTAATCATAATTAAAAACTGTAATCATTAAACAAACACAGAAGTTCCTGTCTTCATGGTTTAGTTGTTATACATTGAATCTACCCGAGTCACTGCAGCTTTAATGGCAGAAAAAGTTTGCTTTATTTGAGTTTATTAGAGGAGCTTGTCCCAATGTAACTTAATTGTTTTAGTTTATTTCAGTGGAGTATGGGATTGGAAGGAATCACATGGATCATTCATTGCATGAAGCCCATGGAAATTATGAACATGGAGCAGACACTTAGCCCAGAGCTACTGCAGATCATCCACATGTACAACACATTACAAAACCCTTCTAGCACGCCTTAAGATCTGTGGTGCTAAAAACAAATAAGCAAGCAAGCAAATAAGCAAACAAGCAAAACCCTGCAACTATAAGCTGCTACAGCATGAGAGTAGGAGATAGATGCCCTGAATTCATGTGACTGGAAGGAATTTGATAGGTAAAATTCCCAGCTGACTTTAGGAAGACAAAAAGTCCTAAGTGTCTCTGACAAACTGACGAAGAAAAAACTCTTTATGACTCCAAATCTGGTGATTTAATTTTCAGAACAAGATGATGGCACATTGACCTGGGAGAGACCAGTGCCACCAGGAGCACCAAACCACGTTGTTCTGCATGCTGTCTGTACAGGAGGTGAAGAATGAAATGCACTCAGAAGCCAAGTTATTCAGAAAAAAGGAAAGAAAAAAATAACTACCTTGGTCCTGCTGCATGATCAGCAGAGGTACTGAAGCATAGGATTTAAAAGGTTTAAAAACAATGCTGAAAAAACCTAGCAGCCCAGTCTTCTTTCAAAATTCCCTGGAGATCTGAGCCTCTCTCACGTATAAGGATTCATATCACAAGCTTAAATTCCATTCTCCTGATTTTTCACATTTTGCATAGCACAGCAGTGCTTTTCCAGGCTTATCAAGCACCATAAAACAGTGCCCAATTTTTGTCTTCTCCCTAGTTTGAGACTTCTTGGGTAGACAGAAAATTTTCCAACTTCTAGCCTTAACATTTTGTGACCCACTGTCAGACATTTCTACTTGTATCAATAGTACTCTTAACTTCAAAGTATCTTCTTTGAGATGTTCATTACTTCATTTCACGGACATCATGTTCTCTTGGTCACAACAGCTATTACTGTTAGCTATTACTAACAGAACACTAACAGCTATTACTTGGTCACTAACAGTAATAGCTGTTAGTATATAGCAGCCCTGAATCAAGTAAATTAAATCTGTGCATACAAAGTTTGTAATTATATATTTTTTGTGATTAAAGTAGTGTCTGAGGCCTGATCTTGTCTCTATTTATAGCTAACATTTCTAGCATACAGAACGGTCTGGGTTTTTTTTTGTTATTCTGGACAAGGTGTTTCCATGGCTGAAGCAGAGACACGCACTTCTCCTATTTCATTTGGCTGATGATTGCCTATCTGATACAAATACTATGCATTTTAAGGGGAAATCAACAGTAAACCACAACTGTAGCCAGTCAAATGGCTTGATGCATATTTACATAAAAACTTGAATGTATTTTATTATTTCTATTGAAATATAACTTGATAGAATTTAAAACAGCCCCTACGTTTTGTTATATCACTGATTTAAGAAACTCTTCAAAAAATCATGAACAAATCTTGCCCAGTCACACTGCTTTAAATCTGAGCTAATCTCAGGCAAGGTGAGTTAGCACAGTGCGATGCTTTTGTTTTAAATTTCTGCATGCTATGAGCTTACATATCTATTAGTGCATTTATCTGATTCTGTCCAATTGTTTGTATCTCCTAGTGTGATGTTATGTAGAAATGTGATACCACCATATATAAAGAACAATAAAGATAGAAATAGAGACTTGGATACACAGAATACTTATCATGTACATCTTTTTTTTTTTCCTTACAGCTACAAGCATTGGCCAACACAGCATACGATGCATACTACTGGGTAAAAGGGGACAGGAATGGTTTTGTGTCTCAAAGGCAAGTGCTAGGCCATGGCTTGCATCCACACAGGAGATGTCTTCTTGGGCTGAAAAGCGTGATTGCTGAAATGAAACTTGGAAGAGGTCCTTGACCCATGCTAACCCTATTTTACTGAGGCTCTGTCCTTGGGCTAGGGTTAGTTGGCCTAGCCAAAAATCACGTCAGTAACCATGCTGATGACTTCACGGTATGGATGATCACTTGCTAGTTCTCAGACCTTGTGCCCAAGCCCTGGCCAGTTTACTGCTGTGGACATAGCCTAAGGCTAGATCAACAAAGTCAATGTGGTTTCTCCAGTGAGAGTTAGACTTGGCCTTAGGAACACAATTTTATTAACATTCAGAAAATTACAACATAAGCAAAAATAACCCCAAAGGAAAAAAAAACCAGAAACTTGAAAATGAAACATATGCTTGCAGATTCAGTGCAAAAGCAAACTGAAGCAGAAGTTGCTAATATGGTTTTAGTACTTTGTGAAGGTGCCAGCTGGATGGATGATAATTTTTCTACCCCTGCAGGGCATCAAAGCTTTTATAAAATCATTCTTTTCACACATATTAGCACTTAGCTTATTAAAACAGATGATACTTTTTTTAACTGCATGGGAGTGTCTGGAAATATAAAATCTGAGAGATAAGTCTCATTTTGACCACCCAGTCTAACAAACAACAAACACTGACATGACATACCATGGCTGAGAGTCTATGTTATGGGACCCTCTGTGACTGCCACAACTGTAGTGTCACAGTAAAGGCTGTGAATTGCTGTTATGAAAACATTTGCTGTAACTTGCATAATTAAATGAAACTGACAGAAAAGCTTTCTAAAATACTTAGGAGATGACACACAAATAAATAAATTTCAAAATGTGTATTATGTTCCAGAATTTGTTTTGTAATGCATTGCATTGCATTGCACAGTGCCAGAGATGACTTCTTTCCCTGTTCAAATTCCTGCATAATTAGAAGCGACTGACATCATTGTAATGTAAATGGATCTGTGTTTACAATAAAAGAACTTTTATTTTAATTGTATTTTACATGTGTAGGGATTTGAATTTATACAAAAGATACAAATTCACCTGCCTACAGCTTCTTCTTCAGACAACTCAGAAGGGATGGTCAGAGCTTGAATGAGTGTAAATATGCCCAAGAGTGCTGCTAGTGGCCTTACAGGAGAGCCCTGTATGAGGAAGATTTTTGGTAGATTAGGTGATTGATTCTACCAAAAGAGGAGGAATCAGGGCAAAGGGATGAGTGGAGGGAGGATATGGAAGCCAGTATCAAAGCTGAGGGAAATTATTGTGAAGATACAGGCTGTCTAGCAATGTGTGGGCCTTGAAGATGAGCAAGAAAATTATTCTGAACTTGCAGAAGCGGGATAAAAATTTTCAAAACAAGTTTGACAATAAATATTTGGTCAACTTTAAAATCTTAGAAGGTTTAAACTAAAAATACTATAAAACAAAATTCTAAAAGTCACTCCATTAAAGTACCTGTCAAACCTGTAGGTGCACCTGTCAAAACTGGCTTCTTTCTGTATACGAGCAGGCAGTGATATGTCCAAGTTCTTTAGGGAAATAAACTCTGCAGTGGAGTCCACAAACCACACCAATCCAATTCTCTCCATTAACACATTCAAAATCAAAAGATGGAATAAAATTGGACTGCTCACAGTAGAAAAATGACTATTTCAAATAATAATCTTCTAACAATTTTTTTATGCCCTCTAACATGTAAAATTTTCACGCAGAAAATGTTTAAAAAAACGCCACCCTTGACAGGAGAAGATGATAAATAAAAAGCAAAAGCAAAAATTATGAACAGGGAAGAACATCTAAATGGCTTGTTGAATATCATCAAAATGCAGCTTATCCCTTCTGATGTAGTAGTGACACCAGCAAGCTTTGCAAGGCTAGTTACTTACATCAAATAACTTCTCTATGTACATTTCCTCATTGACCTTTTCTCGAAGTATATCCTGGTTTTGGCGAACAAACATAATGTAGGTATCTGCTAGATCCATCCCTGGTTTCTGTGGAGACATAAAGTAAGGGGAGAAAGTAGTGGGAAGG
>NW_010312715.1:7982-13985 GCF_000700745.2 Antrostomus carolinensis
AAGCTACACTTAATCGTAATGAAATTATGTTACAATGCTCATATAGGTATAAAATGTACTGACTAAATCTGCCATAAATTCTGGGTTAGTTCAGGAGGGTTCACTCTTAGTAAAGCTCTTGGTGTTATAATTTATGAATGCTTTGAGTCATAAATCTACGCTGCCATATGTAACAGAATGAAGTCTTGGCTTTGGTAATGTCAAAGGCAAACTTGGATATTTTCCCCTTTGTTGTTAGTGAAGCTTCCATAGCTACTCCACCCTCAAAGTCCAGATCCTGCTATCATATTCAGAAAATGGTTAAAAAAAGCATTAAATTGCTTTTGCATTGCCTCAGATTTGTTGTGATACGCTTCCAATGTACAACTGAATTTTGTGTTTCAGGTTAGCTTCTACTAATACTGATTCAAACTAAGTTCAAGCATTTCCCTGAGAGCCACAACATAAAAAGGTTGCCGTGAGAGCAGGCCTGTAGTCCTGTTTTACTGAAACTGTTGCACTAGCATAATCAGCTCAGAGGATGAATAGGGAAGGAGGAAGGGCTGAAATGTTTCCCTTTTTGTATCAATCCATGTTCTTCTGTACAAACAGGTGTAATTTTCATACTGCATTCCCAAACATGGGGCAGACTAGGATGTGTACTATGTCAGACCAGGCAGAGTGGTTGCTGAAACTGCTCTTCCTTGCCCAGCTGAGACTTTTGGGCCTCTGTAGCCACAAAACTTTGTTCTACATGAAAGCCCCTGATGGCTTGCAATGTTCTCTTTCCTGGCAGAGCTGGTCAGGAGTTTACCTTTCTCTAACAGGAACCAAAAATGAACATAAACACTTCGGGAAGTCTTCAGTAAATGCTGTCTGTGTGAGCAAGTTTGTAAAAGTATCACTTGCTCCCAAATAGTTTTTAAACTTCATGGCATGCAAAAGAAGGCTGAGTTTTAGAATAATTTACAGTACACCTTAGCACAAAACTATTCATAAATGATTCAGATTTGGCTAAGACTGACTCTGTACAGAATAATTAAGAGCTCTAGGGAAGGAGGATGAAAGCAGATATACCCATTCCCCAAATTCCCAGGTATAAGTAATCTCTATTTCTCAGAAGTTATTATTGTCTGAAAAGAGTGTATGTACAAAGCTGTAAAATATTTAGCATATTTTAAAGGCTTCTACGCATAAACGTGCTTCTATAGTTAAAATATTTACACATAATTTTATATTATATCTTTCTCTCTAGTCTCCAAGTGGATAACTTCTAATTTTTCTTATTGCTTATGATCATATATGTAATGTAGTACAATGTACATAAACAGGTCTGAGCATAAAAGAGAAGGAAAGATGCAACATGCCCAAACTAACACCTGTCCAGAAACTGCCATTATAATAATAGGATGAGAGCATTATCCCCTCAAAACTGCAATGAGCGAAACCTCCTGGATCATGAACTTCATCTCTTTTTTCCTGAACCTAACATGGACAGATATAGGAATATGATCCAAAAAAAAGATTTCATTTTTCATTTATACATGTGCATCAATGGCAGTTTGATTTCTTAAAAGTAACAGCTAAATGTGGAATGATGGCCTGGTTTAATACTCCTAGCATCTCCAAAAGTCACACTGAAAAACTGAAATGTCTCCTGCATATTTAGATTGGTCACTCCAGAGGCAATGAAAGCTCATTTCAAAAACTTATCACATGCCTACATGAAACTCTTAAGAGGAGAGCAGGACCATTTATATTTACATCTGAGTTACACACCTTGATCCTAAGCATAGAAATAAAAATGTAAGATTACAATAGAGAAAATTGTTCTCTGTTGGAAAATCTGTTTCATAGAATTCAATAGATTTCATTCCTAAAAATGTTTCTTTTTCATTAAAACATAGCAGAAATGTTTTTAAATTAAAAAAAATCACAAAGTGATTTAGGAGATTTAAAACAGAAAGCTCCGTAGTATACTCATTTGTGATGGTATAAAAGAATAAAACCAGTGCTGAAACCTTATGTACTTTCTAAAACTTGACAGGCAGTTTATAGGAATTGGACTAGTTTTAACTTGGAGAGATAACGGGAAAATATTTTGAAATCTCAGGAGGTAGATGAAGAAGACAATCTAACAAATGAAAGGCTGATTTTAATTCTTGGACATACATATTCAAATGTAAAATGAATCTTCCACTAATGCTAAAACCTAATGGTTCTCCAATTAATACAATTTCTTCCTTTACTAATTCCCATAAAAAATGTTAATCTTGCAGACAGCCAAAGCTAGGAAAACATTTTCCATCAGCATTAACTCTCCCCTTATCTTTGAGACGTTTACCTAGTCTTAAAGTTGCGACATATGGGAATTTCACACCTAGTGAATATATTTTCATGTAGCTTGTGGCACAGGAGTGTAATCATTAAAAGAATATACACAAGTAAGAGTAACTGCAACAGCTGGTGACATTTACCAATTAGAATTACAGTTCTTTAAAACACTTAATCCTTCCTTAATGTGTGCAAGATAATTATCTTTGAAATTGCTGTGGAAAAAAAAAATAATTTTCCTTTTAAACAGTGTCTGCCTACAGTAGAAATATGTCTGGGTAAGGAAGTTATGAATACTCCGACAGTATGACTCTCTGTTTTAAAAACTCACCCAAACCATTGCAGGCTAACCATCCCTGTTCATGGCAGGCAAAACACTAAACATAGAATGAATCAATAGCATATCAATACTTCATTATGTCTCCATATTGAATGTATTGATTTTGTTTTCTCTAAACATGTGAAAGAAAAAAAGAAAGCGATTATAAGCATCAAAGCAGGTTTATATATTTAATATTTTAACTTTTAATAGGGATTACATAATAGATGGGAACCTCTGATTACATAATCCTATCATTCCTCTACTATTTTTGATTATTAAACTTCAGAAAAATTCTAGGTTAACGTAGAATAAAAACAACTAAGCAACTGGATGTACTTTAAAATACAAACTAATAGAAACTGCGATATATTTTAAGTAACTGTTACAGGGGGAAATTCATTACTAATATCAGACAGATTTATGCAACTCAGTTTCCTGTTCTATACTCAAAATAAAAAATTCTGCTCCCCTGAATCTCTGGCAGAACATCTGCTGAAGTCAATGGGAGAGAGTTATTTGCACATCTTTGGGAGAAGAATTTAACCTGGTATATTTACCCAGATAAGTGTAAAAAAAGGTATTCTGTCTGAAAACTTCCCCAAGAAAAAAAGTGGGTTTTTTTTATGATAGATAAAAAAGTTATTGTAGGTTTGTTTTATTCAGAACAGCAGACAAGATGTTTTGCCTATCTGAAAATGAAAGAGAACCAAACAAAGAGATGAATGGAGAAACTGGAAACACAAAGACTTCAAATAAAATACCAGGAAATGAAGAGTTGTAAATAGGGTTACTTTGTCGCTGGTTACACAAGTAACTGAATACACTGGAGAGTGAATGAGTTTAAACAAGGGTGTAGGCTTCAGCACATTCTTTTTTAGGGTTAATCACTAGTTAACCTGGCAAGATGAACATGCTGTTTGGAAAAAAAAAAAAAGAATCCCTGTTAATTATATGCTGCAAGTGCTCTTAACTTCCTGCTGCTGCACCTAATCCCACAGGTGCAGGTTGTCTCTTTTACTATTCACTGGTAGGTGCGTCCAGATGGACAGGCATTTTTTCATAGCAACAAATTCAGATAAAGAAGAACCAGCTTAACTTTCCTCCTTTAAAGAGGAAAACTTCATTGTAGTGTCTATTTAGCAAAGAGGCAAATTTTAAAATACATTATTCCAGTTTCCAAAATGATGTAGAGGCTGCATTACGATTGACACACATTGTTCCCACCAGCAAAATTTGCCTGAGGCACCTAGTCAAAAGTAATGCTGCATTGCCTTGATTTCCAGGCATTAAAATATTTTGCTGCTGAAAGGTTTGCAACAAGCTTAATACTGCCACTGATACTAGGCGTTCCCTACAAGAGAGAGACCCCTGAGTTTCTGCACTGCTTTTTGCAATGCAACAGTTTGTCACAAACCTCAATAAAACCCATGTACATTTGTAAATACTTGAGTTATGTTTATACTCACTATGGCATTTGTCACTGAACATTTCTTAGCATCAGAGAGTATTAAATAAACTTGTATTCTTGGTATTACCAAGAAAAAAAATCTAGTTTTACCTAGTTGCTCTCCTGTCAAAGCATGCATTTTTTCAAAGATGAAAACTGATGTTAGAGACTAACTTCACCCCATTTTGTGTTTGCTTTCCTCTCCACCCCCTTCCCCTCCCTTGCATCCTGGAGGGAAATGTTTTAACTACAGCGTGGATATAACAATGAAATGAAAAGGAGTGATGAGCTGGAGGGGGCTATTGTGAGAAACACAGGAGCTCCTTATTCAGTGTCCACCACTAAATGAAAGAGCACACTGGAAAATTTCACTGACTGAAATTTCTCCTCTAAATACTGCAAGGCTCATCACTCGGGTTTTGGAATGACAGAATCAAAAGATCATTAAAAAACTTTTGGAATAGAAACTACTTGTACTCATGACAAGATCCTCGCTCCCTTCATTTCTTGCAAATCAAAATATATGTCAGGCAGGAAGATGCATCATTTGTATAATCAGTCTATGATAAAGCTAACATTTTATTCTCACAAAGTTATGAAAAATAATATTTTGCTTAAATGAAAAAATACAATGCATTTTCCCTGCCTCTAAAACACCTTCTTGTAGATGAAAAAGCAACCTTTGCAAAGGTTAAATGTGTGTATTTTGAGAACTGACATATAGAACTTAAGCTGTGATTCTGCAAGCATTTACGCAAACACTTTTTCATATATGTGTAGTTTCATTGCATTCAAGGAGCAACACAAGGCATGCAAGTTTTTGCATCAGGACCTCGATTCTGTAGTGCAAAAGGTCTTCAAAATGCTAGAGTTACTATGACAGAATCAGGTATTAAAATATGTTTTCTTTCTCCAAAATAACTGTTATTTTAACTTTCCTACTGATTAGCAGCCATCCTAACCTCCATGCGAGAGGTACCTCAAAAACACTGCTGACATAAAACAGATGATGCAGGGCTTTCCCTCCAATTCTGCAATAACTTGTTTTTATGGATCTGAAAACAGAAGGTCAGTCCCCAGGTTGAGGTACACAGAGGAGGAGGGAGGCAGGAGAAGCTCTGAGCATGAGGACAATGATTGTTCTGTGCTCTTTATTTTGAAATAGAGGTCTCCAAGTAAATCCTGCTTAAAAATGAATGGCACAGTATGGCCACACCTGAATAAACACTGATTTGCTAGAAAAAGTCATTTGCTTCCTAAAACCAGCTAAATGAGGCCATGCAATACAAGTGTGATCCTTGGAAATAGAGGTATCTTGAAGGTCCCAATGTGTATCTGCCTGGTAGGAGGCAGAGTTCCTGCTCTGGCCTCTACAGGACCCCATAAGTCAAATGCTGGCACATGTGTGAGGCCCCTTTTCATACCTTTGATCCTCACATAAAGGCAAGAGTGGAGCGAGAGGCCTGGCATTGTGCGAGCTGCGCACTGCTGTCAGCCCTGGGTCCTTCAAATGGCCTCTCTGCTGTCAGCCCTGGGTCCTTCAAATGGCCTCTCTGCACTTGGTATGACAGGTGGCCTACATGAAGTGAGGGAGGATTAGGTTCCTTCTGTGCCCTCTACATGACTGGCATAGATTACTGGCTCCTACAAAGGGGTTTAAACATACCTTTCTGAACAAAAAGCAGCATATAAATATGCATGTAACTGGATGCTCAATTTGTATGAGTAATTGCTCTGGTTATATTTGTAAATGAGGCAAATGTGTGTAGAAATGACCAGCTAGAGAGACAATTATTTGTGTGCAAAACTGACTTACATGATGAGAAACTGAACACAATGAAATTTTCTACATGATTGAGGAATAATAATCATTTGACATTAACAATATATTTTTTTTGCCCTTAATTCTACTGCATTCTTT
>NW_010312715.1:14070-41178 GCF_000700745.2 Antrostomus carolinensis
TAATTATCTGGCTTTGTGAACAGAACATTTTTAAAAAAGAAAAAAGTTAGACAATTTGTACTTCTGCATCTCCCAAGGATTGTCTGGGCTTTAAGAAAAACTAACAAAGAGTTATAGTGGATTTGGGTGAGTTATTTTATCTTTTTTTTTTTTTTTTTTTTTTTTTTTTGAAAAGTAACCTAAATCAGCTTCTGCATTCCCAAACATCAAAACATAGCATTAACAAGAAAACAAATTGCATCCTTGATGTACTACTTAAATTTGTAATGTTTGTGTTCTTTTCCACTGAACATTTGACTTCTTTCCAGTGCACAGCAGCCACAATTTCTTTCACTTCAGAGCATGGCATACTGTGACAATTACCAACAAGAGTGTAATAGCAACTAGATTTTTTCCTTATTATTTTTAGGAAATCATAACCCTTCATTGCTGTTACTCTTCTTAGTCTGGGTTATTTTGCATTGTTTCTAGTATTTCTAGTGGTGTTTCAGTTACCAAAACATACAGAGTGTCCATATATCCCTAAACGCAATGGCTGGGGAAAGCAATGAGAGCTCCCTGTGACTACATATGTCCCACTTCATAAAGGGCATTCTGAAAAATGGAGGCTTATGTTGAACGTTTTCTCAAAGAGGTTAAAAAAAAAGATTAAACTTTCTTTGGATGGAGTTATTAATAATTGTCAGGCAAGATTAATGAATGGAGAAGTAGAGAGCCACATTTTTACAAACTCATCTGCCAAATGAACTGCAAGTTTGTGTCTACATTTCCCACCCTGGCCCTGAGATGTTGAGGGATGGTTTCTGGTGAGTGCACATCTTCATGCCCAACTATTTAATGTCTAAATCCTGTCTCAATTTTAACAGAATTAGCCTGTTCCTCAAAATGACCAAGAATGTCCTCTTTCTTTTTGAATACTTAATTATTTCTATTTTTATTTATCTTTTGACTTTTTTATCCCCTTTACCTCTCATCCTCTCTCTAAAACATTCTGCTCAGTACTACCTTCATTTTCTTCTAACATCTTTTTCTCTAGTTAGTTTCTTCTTATTTCACTATAAACCAGCATATTGTTACCTCTTTACCAGATAGTAAGCCTGGTAATCAAAGATCAAAAACTCTGTTGAATTCACACACTCAAAAAAACCCAAAGGCCTTTTGCTCCCCTCAACCTCATTCTCCCCCAGAATCCACCAAGCGATCAACAAGCCTGTTTCAGGGACCCCAAGGACAGCACTAAGGTGACCCTTAGTGAGATTCTTGAATGGAGGTGGGGCACAGGGGCAGAATGTGGTCATCTAAAAAAGCACAATTTTGCACATATTTGCAACTATATCAAAAGAAAGTGTCTACTGTGGTCACCTTTAAGTCACTTCCATATATGCAGCTCTATGGTAATGACGGACCAGAAGAGATTTTAAACTGTACCAGTTCAAAATACAGCCACATAAGACATTAAATTAGCTTCGGTGCAGGCTTGCTAGGTTACCATCACACGAACAAGAGCTCAGCTCACTCTATGCCACTCCCCCTCTCCAGTTCTCACTTCAGTCACGAACCCAGGAGATGATGACCTTGTAATGTGATGACTTAGAGCCTCCTTTTGCAGTTGGAATTTGTAACTTCCACAAGACCCTATTCACACTGGACACTTGCTGTTAGTTGTGACAGTGACAGCTCTTCTGGGCATCAACTGCATCTTCACAAAAAGGGGAAGAATGTGAAGAAGCAAAACCAAGCAACAGCCTATCAAAATCCTTCAACCCAAGAATTTGGAAAGTATTTGCTTGGTCAGATCCACGACCTCCCTGATGTATAGTTTACAGCTGTAGTACTATAGTCCAGTTCACATATTGTAAAAATGCAAGGATCTTGATAGCCTGTCTATAGTCTGATCTTGTTTTCAGGCCAAGTGACACCATTCAATGAATGTGAGAAAGGCAATGGGGCTCCAGCACCCGCCTCCATGCTCTGCCTTCCCCTCTCTCCAGAGCAATGCATCCCTGTGTGACCTGACTCACAATACTCCCCTGAGCTTGTGACAAAGGTATTTTTCAGTCTCATCTTTATTGTTAACTTCAATGTGAACATATCCAGGCCAATGGTAAAAGACTTTGACATCTCCTTCTCATAGACATTCTATGTAATTTGGAGAGTTTGTCATGTTACCTGAAAGAAGTAAATGAATTTCTAGTTTGTTCAGTAATTTTTTCTTCAGGCTTTTGAGTCTTAAGTGCCTCACTAAGGACCTTTTGGGGCAGCTCCACAGCGCAACATATTAACAAGAGGTATTATAAATTAACTGGATTTGAGGTCATTCTTTATACAATTCCATGAAAAGTCCACACGAAACCAAATAAGAAAAAAATTCTGAAAATATAATCGCAACAGCAATGTTACAAATTGTTATCTTATGAATAAAGCAAATATAAAGGTAGCAAAATAAAAAATTCCAGAAATAGAGATTTTTCCTTTTATTTAGTATGCATGGATTTAAAAACAATAATTAATTTAAGCTTGCAAGTATTATATTTTTATGTATAGAACTGCTGAAAGGATTTCTGGTCACCACATAGTCTAGCATGTCTGGTGTTCTTCTATATTTGTAATTTTATTTCTTGTAAGATCCTTAACATAATAATTTTAGTCATTTTTTGCTATGCTTGGAAAATAAGATTGGTTTAGAACAACATTAAAAAGGGATGAGAACATAGACTTGTGAGAGAACAAAGGATATTTATTGACAGTGATAATGACAATATTTGATAACTTCTTCCTTGCTTTTTTAGAGAAAACATATTCTACTATGACTCCAATAAAAATATTCTAACATCTGAATTTTGTTTTTATGTATAAAAGAGCTTCAACAGCTACCCTTTTCAGTTTTTACTTATACCCCACAAACATGGCATAAGCAATGGTAAATCAAAAAGAGATTTAGCAAGCAAGGGATTAAATAAACAAGACTGGGTCCTGAAGTAAGTAATCAATAAATAATGGATATTCAAGTATGATGCTTACTTGTTGCTTATCTTGTACATTCAAACAATTTAGCTAAATGATGGAAAGATCCCTACAAAATAGTATCTAAGTTACAGTCCTCACTCTTTCACAACTGAAAAAGTACATTGAGAATAACCTTTCTAAGCTTTACTTTGAGGGTTACTCATTGCTTGAGGGAAATGAAATGCCCTCTGAGGGCTGTAGTGGCTGTTTAAATACTCTCTAAAGCTATAATGAATCTCTGTAGGAAAGCAAAATGTCAACAACAAAAATGTGAGCTAACAAAACCTCTATTTTTTAAATTATTACACACACTAGAAAAAATAAATTAAAAGGATTGTACTTACAGGAACATCAACGTATTTTGCAGCTGCTTTCACCTTTAGAAAATTAAAAATAAAACAACACACAGTAAGTGCTTATTATGACAGATTGTACACAATTTCAGAACTATGCACTGAAAGAAGAAGAACAGAACCACTGTGAATCCAAACACTTACAGTGAATGAAACTAATGATGAGAAGAAAGTGCCTTCATCGTATCTCGACAATTTAGACAGCACACCTTCTAATACTGAAACAACCTGGAGGAAAAGCACAGAGAAAAATCTAAATATACAATATAAAAAGTAAATATTTTTTAATAAGAATATTATTTTTTCTTCCTCAGATTTTTATTGGTCAGCAGGACAATGTAAACTGTAAATTTGGTCACTTTCTCCATCTCACAAAGTGCTTAAATCAAGGACAACATTATTTTCTCAGCTTCATCTATTGATCAAACTGGTGGAAATTATTGTTGAACCACTGCAGTAATAGAAACCCAACCTAAAAATTCTCCTGATGTGGGCCTGCTACCCAACACCACTTCACTGCCTCTAGGATGTTTGGTTAAATGTGGGACTGTGTGTACCCAGCGTGTATTTTGGGTAGAAAATATACATTACTTCCTAGGACCACAGCTTCCAAGATGACAGTTTCAAAGATGATGGACTACAATTGCTAAAGGTCTCAGTATCATGTTTCTCTTACCTTTACTATGGAATAGAAACACAGCTCTGATTTCACCCAACCATGTAACAGCACTAGAGTTTTCTGGCAGCTCAGCTTCAGCAATGGCATGTGCTGTTGAACTGCTACTACATGGCCAAGAAGGGACAAGAAAATATAGGCCCCAAATCTGTGGTCTGGGGTGGTTCCTCTCCCCCATACCTTCACTTGTGATTCTCTGAGTAGCATGACTCCTCAGCAAGCGGCATGAAAAGGCGTTTTTACCAAAATTTATTTCTGACTAAAAAAAATCTTATTAATTGCATTAATTATATCCTTAATGTTTAAACTCCCCCAAAGTAGCCTTAAACAAACAAATCCCCTTCTCACATCTCTTTGTGATGCTATGTTGTTCAAGTAATTCATGGTAGATGACATATAATATCTGTCAGCCGTTGTATTCGTGCACATTTATTTTACACATATGAATTGCTTTCCAGTTTGTTTTAAAAGTCATCCTTTGCTCCCAACACAGTCATTCCCACAACCATGAGTATCATTTTATGAGTGTGAGGACAGAACAAAATTCCATCTGTCATGCTGTTAATGGGCACTGTAACAGTGTCACAACAGTGTCACCTCCAGAGGAACTGAGACCATCACTTTACAATAAGCCCTGCTCTTAACAGTTCAAGGAGCAGGAGCAAGTGCAAACCTAGACTTGACATTTATCAATCTAACTTGTTGTATTTACAGTGATTAATTAAGACACCAGTACGTAGGTGCTGATCAAAGAATAAAACCGTATCACAAGAGAAAGTGGTAGTTGTTTCTGCACTCCATGCATTGTATAATTACAGCCGCTTTATTAGACCAAATACCAGCTTTCTGCTTTGCTGTTGCATGCCTATGAGAAGCTGCCAATCATACTTTAACCCATTTTATCTGACTGGCAAGGATTCTTTCTGCAGAAGGGTATTTAATCTTATTGTGCAAAGATCGGCTATGGAAGGGGCTGATCTCACTAACAACATGGCATCCAACAAATGGTTCCAATACAAGTGGGACACAAAAGAACAAAGAGCAAAACATTGCAGTGTCAAGGATGTCCACTTAACTGAACAGCTTAGTTATGAAGCTGGAAACTGGTTTTCTGAGATCTCAGTGTACGGACGTGTGAAGCTCTAACAGCATTTCTGCATATACCTCACATTCTCTGAACTGGTTACCCTGAGACACACTGTGCTTTGTTTCACTGTTTTGCCCTATTCCTATGATTTGTTAAATGCTTTAGCTTGGTAAATCTTGTGTACAAAATGCACACTATAGTCTTTACCAAGTAAAGTCTCACTGAAGTGAAAGTACTCTTCATTTTCATAGATGACTTGTAGCTAAAAACAATTATTGAAACACATTCCACTGGAACAAAAAGGAAATAATACAGAGGCAAAGGTTAAAAAATAATGAAAATATATTAGACTGAAAAAAAATGAACACACATAGATATTACGTACATTGATGTGGATTTTTCCTGACCAAAATCAAGAGTGCAACATCAGCTTTCCTCTGTATCCTCAGAGGCTTTCTGCCTTGAAACAGGAGCAATGAGGATGTCATTGGCATCTCACATCTCAAGTGAGGAGAGACTGGTTAAGCTTCTAATGGTCAGCCAGTGACATAAAATACTTGCTTTCTGTTCCAAGATTTCAACTGCTGGTAAAAGTATATGTGATACCTAATAATGCAAATCCCTCTGTATTGACGGCGGTTGTCTCTAGAATTTCTTGTACATACATTCAGGAGGAATATGACTATTTTCTTCCTTATTCTATATTCTTAGATATTAAAAAAAAGAATGAAAAGTTTTAACGTTTAATAGTATAATTTGCTTTGACTAATTCCTGTCTTCCTCTTTGTCTCCAGTAACACTAAACCCATGAACTGACGCATCAGTTCAGAGTGGTAACAGGCAGCAAGTAAAACTTGAAAATGTTGAGCTGAACCATTTGTAGTTATGTTTACATCAAATCTTCACTTTAGAGAAAAAATGTGTGTGGCTTTTACACATTTATTGGTAAGTGGACTCATTTTGCTTAGACTTCTACAATGATTCTACAAAAACCTTCCTCTTCAAATCCTGTGCAAGCATGGTGGGTGTCAATTTGAAAGGATCCGAAAGGAGATTCCTCCTCCCCCCACCCTGTGCCAGCAAGCTGTAAGAAGTGAAAATGAAGGCATGATGAAAATATGACTACAGTCTTATTTTTCCCCTCTGTCTCACGAATTGTAAATATACAACTTATTTCTCCTACTTTGAAAATCAGATTTTTCTGGGTAGTTTGCAATGCATAGATAAAAAAAGTCTTACAAGATCTTTCTGTTCTATCATTATTTGCTATGTCCTTAAAACTATAAGAGACTGAGAGCTTTTCTTTTATATCAAGCACTTAAGACTTTTGCTGGAGTAGAGGTGCTACAGTAACGTAAGACATTGTTTAAGTTTTCTTCATGTATTCTCCAAGTACCTATATCACGTCAAACCATATTTTCTTTTTAAATATCAAAAACCTACAAAGTCAATTTCAAGAAATAGCAACTTATAAAATATTTGTAAATTAAATGGTTTGTGGAGCAAAATCTCATTAAAAAATTATAATAATGTTCTGGATTTTGTCCACCTTTAAATACAGAATTTAAATACTACTTAGTGACAGGAAGAAAGTTTTCATGTAAAAAATGAAACAAAAAATAAAACATCTATTACTTAAGATAATATTGACATAATCAAGTCCTACCAGTTCTACTAACTGCTAGTAGTTCTGATCTATAACAGAAACATAGAAGAGAAACTTACACAATTAGCAAGTCGCACAGAAATGGTTTACCTAATGGGTTATAAAATTTAATTTGGTAAATTCAATATTATTTGGATGACTATTTACAAATCATGTTCCTGTACGCCCAATCTCATTGTGTACAGAAAATCTCCGTGATATTTAAATACCTTTCAGAAGTTCAATAAAGACGTATTTTTCTGCTTTATTGTAAATTAAAATTGAAATTGTTTTACCTTTGAAACAAGAAGTGAAATAATTTCTTTAACAGTTTCTTCAATCAATTCATCTATTTTTGAATGGTATTGTTGCTGTATTTCAAAAGATAAAGAAGCATTAGCATGCATATGAACACACACTTATTATCATAAGTCATAAATGGTACAAAGCTGATAACCCTGACAGATCAGATATACTTAAAATTATCATTTTGAACATCAGAAGAACAAACCCTTGAAAATGATCCACCCAATCAACACTTTCTTACATTCTGTGTTGAAAATTTTCCCATGTACACTGTTGAGTTAAGCAGCTAATGGGGTTATTATTTAGATGAATTGAGTTCTTATTCTTATTCAGGCAAAGGAATGTGAAGGATACTTTTTGTCTTCTATATAATTAAAGTGTCCATGTATTTTTTTTCTAAAGGGTTGGTTTAGCTGGAGAAGCAAAAAGACTAGAATAAGATTTAATTAATACAGCATTTCATGTCTGACGACTCTCATTCATAAGTTATTTTAAATGTCCTCTAGAAATAAAATGAGCTCCAATTGTTCATCCTAAAAGAGCCTTTCTGTTAGCACAGTGAGCTGCAGTTTATACAAATCTCACAATATGCTCAAGCAAGGGCAAAATTAAAATTTCATCAACAAAGCACAATAGATGGTAACAAATTGATAGGCCATAAAAGGCTTAATAAAACAGACTTCATTCTCCATTGCCTTTTTCTTTTGCTTTTTCATGAAGGTGCCTTTAAGTAAATGCTTTTAAAATATATCTGAAAGGCTTTTTAGATAATACTACAGAGTTCCCTCCTGAAATTAGCAGATAACTAGGGAACTCATTCTGTCAAGGAGGCACAGTAATTCTTCCTTTAGAAACATTTATCTGACAGTAAAGATTGTCCCCAGTAACCACTTCACAGAAAATGTGACTTGTAAAGACTAACCCTATCTTCATAGTTCAAGGCTACTTGGAACAGCTAACAGCATAATGCTCAGAGTAAAAGTACTGAGGTCAGTATAAACATTAGCCTAACTTAGCAGCTGCCAGCTGAATAGTTTTCAGAGTTGTAAGTTTTTAAAGGCTATTTTTCATCTGTCTCAGAGTTGCCATACAAAGCCAAACATTAAATTTGATCTGCTTAATATATTTAGAAATGATTTTCTAAGCAGTGCACGTACTGAATGTGCATTTAAATTCAGAGAGAATAAAACTACGAGATGTGTTGGCCCACACATAGGTATCTGTTCCAGGTACCAACATGAAGCATGTTAATTTTCGGTTTTAATTTCTTTTGAAGTTTAAAAACACTTGGAAAATATGAATATATGTCTCAGACAAACACCAGCGGATGTCCTGGAAGAATGAAAGAATGTATTATTCTAATAATATTAATGTATTGACCAATACAATATTCTCTTTATCTGCTAAGGATTTAAATCACCCCAAACTGTCTGACATCTGTTGCTTACACTTGGTTTCTTACTCTCTGAAAACAAGAAATAATTACATTCCCACAGATACATGTCAAAACTATACATATTCCTGTGATCACAGTTGTCCTTCCTATAAAGTGTCTGCAACTTTACCTCCACAGCACATTAAATTAATGGATCCATGTATAGCTTCTATATTTTTTCTTTTTTCTTATCTTTTTTTCTTCTTTTCATTTTTAAATCAGCACAAAGCATATATAACTTTGTAGGAATGAAATATAATCTGTAAGTAACTTCACTGTATGATCAAGGAAAAAAAAGTACTATATCAAATTATTAAAAAATAAAAAATCACAACAAGCTTCCAAAATCATGACATTTATTTAAAATAATTTTTTATTTTTTTAACCTGAATTTAATTTCCTTTTTTTCAAGCTATGTTCTGCAATCTATGAGATCATAAATTTTTTTAACCACTCCTCCCCTCTGCCAACTCCCGCCAAAACAGTCACCTGCAACAAAACAAAACTTCAGATCTTTGTAGAAGATTATTTGACTCCAGGAGACAGGCTTTAGGAAGATGGCAAATATTGTGGAATCAATGACAAAATCATAGGAGCTGACAAGGTTGTATGTACAATCCTTAAATCAGCACTAGTAGGAGCAGGCAAATCTTCAGTCTTTTTCCAAACACATCTATGGCTGGTTGTGCCTTTACATTCCTCTGCTGGCTGATGTGATCACAGTCCACATGCAATCTGAATCTAGACAAGTCAGCTTCCACAGCTAAATTATTTGAATGCATGTTATGGTGTCTTTTGGCATCATCCCAAAGCCTCTGAAGGGGGCTCTGCCTTTCTAGCGGCTCCAGGGTAACTCCCATTAAAATATGAAATGCAATTGCAAGATCTACATAGGAGAAAACTATGCTTAGTGGCAAAGTGTGCCAGGTGATGCAACCAGACAGGACTGTCTTTTGAGGACAATCCACCTGGTTTTACAAACATGGCCCTCTGCTCCTACTAGCATTTGGAAGGAGACAAAGTATTTTAGTGCCTTTTGACACTTGTCCTTTTGGGGAATAGAGGAGTTTGTTACTAAATCCTGCAGTGATGAGCTGAGAACTGGAACTCGCTCAGTTGTACAATGTATTAAATTTTATTTTCTATTCTGCCTCACTAGGACCCAGTATTGGAGGTGGCTTTTTTAACTACTTTGGTATTTTGGTTTTGTTTAAAAGATTTTCAAGATAGCTTTCCTTTGTTTTAAGGAAATGTTGTGGAAATAAATTGCACATGATCATCTGAATGAAAACTGCTACTGCCAACATATACCATCACAATATTACATACATATTAAATTACCTCTGTACTTTCACTATCAAATCGGCTATAAACCTCTACTATATATGCAGTTAAATGCATTTCCTCCTTGAATTGTATGAACCAAAACAGCTTCAGAAAATGTAATCAAATTAAAGCCCACTTTTCCCTAAAGAGATACACACAGCACTGGCTGTGACACATTCCACTGAAATGGCTCATCGCTAATTTTTACCCAAATTAAGTCTCTCTTATAAGAATGATAGGGTACTGGGAGGCTGGAATTCTGAAACAACTAAAACAGCTTCTCTACATGTTTTGCAAAGAAGTACTCAATAGTATAGACCAATGACATTTACTCTTTTCATGCTACCCAATTACACAAAACAACAAAGAACCTGAGACTTCGATGTAAGGTCCTGCTTGGATCTAACCATTTGTCAGTCTAAGTGGCCCCAGAAATATTTTCAATTTGATTCTTGCCTCCAGCAATATTGCTTGTGTGATTCTTACCTATCATACTCGAAAAGGTGAATGTTGCCAGAATACTGCAGCATCTAGATCATAAATTCATAAGTTAACAGTTTTCTGTCACACGGCATTCAATCCAGAGAGTTTTGGCCTTTGTTATTTGTGATAGTTTTAAAACTACAAGTTTCCCTTACTGCTGCTATTCATTTGACTTGGGATCCATAGACTGTAAAGGAGTAGCATCCACTGGCTTCTAGTTCAGGAAAGAAGGAAGTGGGACACTGCTCACCACACAACTACCCAAGATTACTTTTACTGAAACTAAGAAGCCGGGCAGGCAACTGTTTGAGAAATAGCAGCAATCAGTATGTTACTTAGCTGTCTTGCTGTACCCTTTCCCTGTACTCCATGAATTGCCATTCTGGTTGTTCATGAAGTAGGTTGCAGGCACCAACAGTTAGTCTGAGTTAAGGTAATTCTCCCCTAGACCTGATCCTCAAACTCTCCTAAGCCAACTGACAACCAGTGCAGAAGGCATTCAGTCAGCTGAGCTCTCTTTAAACACAATATAATGGTCATCCATGTAGACAAACTACGCTGTGCTTATCTTAGGCTTTACGATGATATACAGAAGGCAAGGAGGAGAGCCCTCTTGAATGGCAGACACAGAAACTCTTCATGAGAGTGGACTTAACTGGAAGACATTTGGGAGAATGGTGGGCAGTGCATGACATAACACAGGAAAACCAGGTGACTCAAACAAATTTAAACTCTAAACTCAAGATGCTGATTGCTAACCATAACCAGAATGCCCTAATTACATGTTAAATAAGAATTCCCTCCTATATGACAACACAGGGTAAAAACCTCTGCATCTGACTCTACTTGAACAACATACAACTGTTTATAGCTCCATATAGGGAATGGAAAGAGCAAGCTGTATTCAAGGAGTCTAACCAGCTGTTTGAGTCTAACCAGCTAATTAAATAACACCTTCCATCACTTGCAGAATATGTTCAAGAACTGTCAGATATTCAATGTTGAGTTTTAGGTGAACAAACAGGCCTTTAAAAAATTTTAACTCAGGCCCTATGGAATGCTTTTCTTGACTGGCATAAGGGGCCATGTTTGAGACTAAAATGAAGATGAAAGAGGCCAAGGGAAAGAAAGGTAATATGGAAAAGGTTTCAAGACCAAGTGGCTAAGTAGGAGTAATTGGAAATGCCAGAGCTTCTATAGAGGAGTCAGAGATGCAACTGTTTAAGTTGTGAGATGCTCTTCTGTCTGCTTTGACAGATGGGCAGATTCCAGCAGTATCTCACCCAACAAATCTTGAAGCATTTCAAACAACTGTATTATCAGCTACAGCCAATTTTTCCTTCATCTTCCAAAAAAGCCTTGGGAATGGAAGAAACTGATAGACAATAATTCAGAGTTTATAGGAAGGAACTTTACACATTATCTGATAATTTCTGATATGTGAAGAATTTGAGATTCTTTTGGTTTATTAGATGAATTGGGATGAAGATTAAGTTGAGGATTTTGAAAGCAGTATGTATTTTATCACGGATATGCTAAATTGTCAAACTCTTGCACTGAAAAGAAGCCCTGGAAGCATTTGGAGTCATTGTCAGACCTACTAGGGAACAAGGGCTGTATTTCTGTTCTGGTGTTGTGAAGACTGTATGACGGGGTTTGAAAATCTAGAGAATGAGAAGATTTCAGAAGATAATCTGCTGAGGGTCTGCAGTCCAAAAGGTAACTGCAAATGCTGAACTTTGGTTCTGAGGGGACTGGCTGACAATGCAGGAGGCATCGTCCAGACCAAGTGAGAGGAATGGCACAACTGTGGAGAATGAGGCTATATCATCTGTCTGCAGGTCTTTATGGAATCACAGAATCACAGAATGTTAGGGATTGGAAGGGACTTCGAAAGATCATCTAGTCCAATCCCCCTGCCGGAGCAGGAACCCCTAAATGAGATTACACAGGAAGGCGTCCAGGGGGGTCCTGAATGTCTCCAGAGAAGGAGACTCCACAACCTCCCTGGGCAGCCTGTTCCAGTGCTCTGTCACCCTCACCGTAAATAAGTTTCTTCTCAAGTTTAAGCAGAACCTCCTGTGTTCCAGCTTACACCCATTTCCCCTTGTCCTACCAATTGGACATCACTGGAAATACTGGTATTGCCTGTCCCTAACAAAGGGTGTGCATGTGTGTATTTGCAGGTTACTTCTTGGACAGCAACTAAAAGATGAAATGGCAGCATCAGCCTAAGACAGAGTTGCTAGTTGTGGTTTGCTTCTGATGAGCCTGAAACAAGTTTGCTGCTTTTTTACTTCACTGAGAGATGAAAGAATCCAAACCATTATGACCCGGTAAGACAGGGCACTGGGTCTGAAAAGCAGAAAAATGAAGAATTCATCTGGAACCACCTTAAGAGGGTGAACAAAGAAAGAAGAACTGAGAAGCTGATGATCAGGCTGTAGCAAGGTCAGGCTGTAAAGGAATTCTGAGGGCTAGGCTAACAAATTAAAGGAAAAGCACTATTAGCACTTAAAATAAAAAGTGGCTGTTAATAACCAAAGAAAAAATGTAGGTTAAAAAACCATGAAAAAACACTTACCCATTGACTCGTAAACTGGTTCATGTCATGGAAAACCAAAAGGAAAAATAAAGATGACAGGGTAGAACAGGAAAATGATGAATGTCTCATTGAATTGGAAAAAAAAAAAAGACAATTACATCGAATAAGCCAGTTTAAAAAGATGAGTCAATAAAATGAAGAGTACAGTGCAGAAATACAAAAATCAACAGAAACAATATGACCAAATAATGTAAACGTGAAACTGTCCAGAGTAGATATACTTTTGTGTGCCAAACTCTGACAAATGTTTTTACCCTCTCTCCAAAACCAAATCAAACAAAATTACACTGCTAATGCATTAGCACAGCAAGAATAGTTTTCATTTTATGCTGCTAATCTCACCAGTCTAAGTAGCATGCCCTTTTCACTTCACAGGTTACTCCTGCCGAGAGCGACAACGCGGGAAGGACAGTAGTCAGTGAAGTCTAAATATCCTTCAAAAGCACATCAGGGCTCCATTGTGGAGTATCTACAGTCCTGGCAGCAGACTACTTCCAAAATGGTCCCTGTCCTTGGAGGCCAAATAAAAAATCCCATTAAATTACCTGATTCTTTCTTTCCTCTATTTTCAGCATGTATACAGGCATGAATGCTGGGTATATGAGCCATTTAAAACCAAACTCACTCGTTTAAAACCTGGCTGCAAATGACAATGTTTTGGCTCTATTTTACTATTACAAAAGAGTCCTGAAGTGGGCTGTTTCTCTGCTGCAACCCAAGAAAAAATTCCCAGAGGGGCTGTGAGTCAAGAAATCATCTGAACGTTCAACAGACTCACAGGTCAAAGCAAATAAATTATAGAAGCACTCTGTGTCTTCTCTGGTGGAAGATGAGGGGTTGTGTCTTGCATGATGCTTCTAGGGAGCAGCCTGCGCGTGCTCCTGTACAAACAGAGCTATGTGACACACTTCAGCTAGTTTGAAATTAATCTACTAAGGACTGTCTGCAGTGTGACATATTTCAGATTAACTGAACACAGGAATTAAACACACAAAATTTCACTTACCTCTTGCCCCCCATCCAGTATGCAGAGCTTAGCTGTCTGTTTTTTGGCATCCACTAAGACATTAAACATCGTACACAGAGAAGAAGGGATACGCAAATCTGTTGATTTGTTTGTCTTTTGCAGCTTGAGTTCAAATGCAATTCTTGTTCTGTTTATTAAAACACAATTCATAATATGAGTATCTCTGATAATTCTGAACAACCAGTGTACAAATGTATAAACCTTACTGAACATGTTGGCTTAACAATGTACATGCATGTGAGAATATCTTTGAAATAAAATTCTGTAAGTGCAGAATATCCGCCCATGCAATTGACTGATGGTTGAAGGTTCTGCACTGCTTCAGTTAATTCAGTTGAATAGTAACAGTATTATCTTCTTGCCTACTAGATAACAATATGCTTCCTTGCATTATGACTAAGAACAATTTAAAGCAATGAAAACACCCCATGTTTTCCAGCTCTTCTATGTTAAAATGCAGTTTATCATACCAAATATTTCCTCCTAAGAAATATAATTTAAAAATCCTACTCTGGCTTTAATAGAAAAGAGCATTTTATTGAAGAAAAGGAATTTATTATTAAGCAAATATTAATATTTATATTGAAAAGATATATCAGTAGATACATAATAAAACCCTCCTAATTTTCTTCCCACATCAGTGTAAATAAGGAATAATGTTACAGAAATAAATTATAATAGTTCAGAATACATAAATATAAAAGTAATATTTTATTTCCACCCTTATTTTTAAATGTGGCTACCAGAAACTGACACAATATTTTAAGAAGATGGGAACAGAAGCATCATATTTCCATTTTAAAAAGTCTTATAGATCACATTAGTATCACAATAAAAGTTAGAATAGTTCCATCATTCTTTTCTGAGTTGCTACTGTCTAATACAGTCCATCCTACGGATATAATTTACTTTCTTTGTTACCTGATGTACAGTATCTTTGACTACACTAAAACATACTTAGTGTATTAACACTAGTATGTCATGTATTGACTCTAAAATATTAGTACATTTTATGTATGGACACTAGGATCATTCCATAATATTAATTAAACCTTCACTTATTGCCACCAGAATCTTACTCACTACAAAAGCAAGCACCAAGGTTGTCAGGATTGGTATCACAGATCAAAAACTGATTCACAAGGAATTCTTTTTGTAATGCCTCTGTGTTAATAACTCTGTTCTCAGCTTCTGGTTGTGATTCTGGCAGTGAGCCATTTTCAACTTATTTTGTGTGTGCCATTAAAATCCACACAGTTAAATCTGTATGGTGCAAAGTTTTATATAATGACAACATGTGGCATTAGATCTATTGCCTAGGAGAAATCCAAGTATTTCTATTAACATAATTGCCTTTCTGACATTATTCTGTAATAATCTTTAAAAAAGATGTGAGATGAATTTGAAAAGATTAAATTTTCAGTAAATTATTCAACTAGTGCTACTTACATACTTCTTCGTATTTTAGTCCTGTTGACAAGACTTCCAGTATAAAGATTTTTTTTTCCAAGCTCAAAGTCAATATAATCAATACATTACTGCATCTCAATGCTACTCTTTTTATGATTTTTAATACTAAGATTACATTGATAGTCTTCTAGTCCTTTGAGATTTCATCATTTTTCTAAGATTTGCTGGATACTTGTATTTGACTGAGTTTCTATGCAGAATTCTTTATAACAGATGGATTTAAGCTTACATGATTTCAGTTTTAGTAGATATGTCTCATATCTTCCTTTGCTACAGAGCTTAAACTCTTATTCCATTTGCTATATCATCCCTCTTCCAAAATCACATAGAAATGTTTGTGAAATGCTTCTGCCCTTTTTACCATGATTTCATCACTGTAGCTCTAGCAACAGCCTCATATATTAAGCATAAGGTTCTCCTTATTCCTACTATTAACAGAAAATGATAAAATACTATGTTATCAGATTTAACCTTAGTGGATGTTAAAGGTTCTCTGTTTCTTTACCCTTCCTTATCAATGTTGTATATTTTCTTATTGACACTATTAAATTGCCTACAAACTTTATTTTTTCCCATTCTTCTATTTTTTTTTTTAATTCAGTATTTTTATGTGTCCAGACTAAGCTTTTTCTGTGGGATCACAGCTTCTGAAGCACCTAATAGGAGATCTCTGTACATTTTCGCAACATGCAGATATTTCTTCTTAACTCAAAAATATGCACTGAAAGCTATGGCAGAGAGAGATCTATTTGGATCACCTATGCTTAATTTAAAATAATATACCCATAATTAGAAGATACAGCTCAAAAAACCACCCAACACTATGTTTTCTAACATTTACAGAAGCTTAGCAATACAAAACCTGGTTTCAGTTGGACGACTTACAAATAGCCTTCTTTTGTTTATTGTATAAATGCACAAATGCTGTACACTCTTTATTTTGTAATATATTTCTTAGAGACAGTACTCTAAAATAATTACAAGTAGTATTATTAACTGAACATTATACTATATTATGAAGCATAATATAGTAATGGAAAAGGAAAGTGTATAAAAAGAAAAAGGATTTATTCTAGCAGAATTCTGAGATTTGTTAATATTTGCCACAAATATGGAATAGAAAAGAGATTTGGTTTATTCAGTTCCAAGGGTCTATTCACAACATATGTAGAAATTCTCCTTGGTATTTCCTAGATGCTGCCAAATTGATGATTACCAGATGTTGGGAAATATACACAAGTCACGATCTCTTTGCAGCTGCCCTGAGTCCTATGGCAGGGTTCTGGTACAGATGTGCCTCTTCAAGCCAGTATGCCTGTTCCTATGTTAATTTTCAAATCTCTTACAATTTTTAATTGATCATTTCAACTGTACCTTTTAACACAGGCTTCTATCATGTCAGTGGCCATGAGTTTAAGTCTCTGCTCTAAATGATGGGCAAATTCTGGTTCTGGCCAGTGAAGGTCAAAAACAAACATCTGCAGAGCATCCAGTTTCCAGAAAAGATCTTCTGATGTAGCTGAGCCATTGCTATAAGAAAGAAAACAAAACAAAGTCCCCAAGAAACAGAAGATAAATGCATGGATGTCTACCCCAGTTGCAACAGAACCATCTAGGGCAATAAGATTTCCTTATCACACCATCTTCCTCTATCACTTCCCTGTATCTCATAGCACAGTTGCTCTTACTCCAAGAACGTGAAATGGTTGTGGAAAATAATTCCCATTAGGGTGAAAAAAGCAAAGTTTTCTCCTCTGTTAGCTGAGAAATATGACAGGCTAGGGAGGTAGATGGGATCATGGGGAACATGGAAAATGAAGTATCCCAAATTTCAGATCAAGACAGGAAAAGTAAAGGGTGCAGGAATTATTAATTAGCAAGGACCTTTTTAAAACAGTGAAGACTTTGCACATAGTGCAAAGTCTAGACATTTCTTGCCTTCATAAGTCTGGTAAGATAAGCCTACCAAAGAAATGAGGATGCTAGTAGTAATATTTTAAAAGTGATACCCAGACAATTAGTCCCTTGATAAATGCTCATTAATTCTAACTGTGGGAATAACATCAGATCCTGGTGGAAAAAAGAGAACAGAAACTATTAAAAAAAGTGTGCACAAACAAAACAGGGGATTAATATGGCTCTCTGTCATCTCAGATTGTCCACATAGTTTTAAAGTTCTTCTTCCACCCTGAATCAATTGCTAAATTTAAAGATACTAGCTTGTGATAAAATATGACAATTTAAGGCTAATCTTAACAGTAACTACAGTTACACTTGCACTGTCATCTCATTGCAGATTAATTGCATTTTCATGATGTGTTGGATTGCAACGCCTGGGTTGTTGTTTTATGACAGTTATACTACACAGGATGGTGGTCCAGGATGTTATGACACAAGCAACCAAAACTCAGCCCGATAGTCCTGATTCAGATCCAAACAGTCTAAATATGTCACTACTGACATACTTTCTTTCTTCTGCCTCATGACAAAAGAACATAATTATCAAAGTGTTAAGGGATACCAGCTCTCATAGAACGAGTCAATGAGTGCTGAGTGTCCTCAGAATAAGAGCAGGGTCAGATAAAAAAAAAAAAAAAAAGAAAAAATAGAAAGGACTTCTAATATCTGACCACCTAATGCACCCCTCAGACAGTAGCACCATTATTTGTTCACACCAGGTTAGTCGAGACAGCAGGTGGTGAAGTGAAGCAAAGCACAGCTCATGTTCAGGGCTCTGAAGAGACAGCACGAGTGCAGCAGGAGCACTGCTTCGCTCTCCCAGCACCCTGCCACCCTCCAGACCCACACAACTGCCCCCTTGCCCCGCTGCCTTAATGCTACCACGACTTCAGAGCCATTGTTGTCTTCTGCAGTGCTGTCTCAGTGCTGAGAGGGGCTGCTGGGCCAGGCGAAGGGGCAGCCAGCAAGGGCTGGGCAGTGGGTGACAAGGCAGGAGCAGGGGTGCCCGCTTAAGGAAACAGCTGGCTCCAAGCAACCCACCCTGACTTTGGCTTTGGTTTTAAATGGTGCAAGCTTTGATATCTTCACTATGCATAGCAGGATGTTCCACAGTTTTAGACAGGCTTCAGACATGCATATTTTCCCCACTTATTTTAAACAGTCATTGTTAATTTTATATTGTCTCATGCTCCTGAAAGATAACAACAGAAATAGGAAAAAGGCCCATGGGACTGCTGAGGTTACAGCTTGCATAGTGATATTACCTGTTAAGGTTGGACCTGAATAGGGAGCAGTTTTATGTGCCACTAAGTTTAATTAAGAAATAGAAATAACAAACCAGCAAAACTTCTCTGAAAGTTTATAATCCTGTTAGACTGTTTCTTAAGTGATATGATAAGCAAATATTGAAGATTTAATTATATCTGCTGTGTACACTGGCAGTGAGTGAAGTTGTAGATGCTACGTTATACACATTATTTGATTCAAAAGTGACAAAGTCAATTTTTGAGATGACTGGGGTAAAAGGAGACAAATTATATAGGGACAGAAATGGGGACAATCAATATATATTACAGTTGATAAGAACACATATTTTCTAGAAAACAAACCATACTTTCTCAAGAAACAGAACTACTATTTTTCATCATCAGATCACACAATTCAACCATTTTTTATTCTTCCATAGTCTTTTCTTTTTTCACCTAATGGAATTCCAAACAAAATTCTTTAGGACTCAAGAGGACTAATGTGCTCTCAACAACATCAATGTATTCTTATGCACGTTCACTCCCTGGCAGCCACTTAATTTGGTTTCATTAGACTACCAAATAAAGTTTCACAATTATAATAAATGTAATAATAGACACAGATTCATGAAGCACCAATTCATTCTGTGAGAAACACTAATTCATTCATTTTCTGTTCATATAATTTCGACCTCTCATTCTTCAATTTTTTTTTCAGCATTGTCCAATGACATTTGAATTTGACTAACATATTACACTAATAAGATGGGGAAGGAAAATAAAGTGCTACAACAGAAACTATTTGTTCCTAGTTTACACGTCCAGACACAAACATCTGTTTGTTAAATGCAGCAGAAAACTCTGATTTCAATCACCTTGTTACTGTTATTCGCATCAGATACTTGTTTTATGTGGATTTTGGGATTTTTCCTGGCCCTTATTCAGTAAAAGCATTAAAAATGGCATTAATTGTCAGCATATACCTCAGTACCCTGAAGTGGTTGTACAGTCTATAGATCTGCTTTCCCTGCTAGGAGCTGGTTATGTCACTTCAGGGTTTAACAATCCATGAAGTGTAACAGGAAGAAGAGCCAAACTCAGCTTTACCTCCTCCTGGCAGCAGGAGGACTTCCTGCATTTGAATTAAACTACCAGAGCATTTGAATCTACATCCATAATTCCAGAACCTTTTTTTGGTGAAAGGACAGGACTCGGCTATTGAAAAGTTTTTATTTGAACATGTATGGTAAAGGTACTTCAATCTAATGAATGGAATAATAGTGCTCTACCAGGAAACTGAACTGGTACGCTTTCTTTAAAAATTATATTCAATATAGTTATCTATATTTTTTAAATTAAGCAAAAACTCCACTGTTTTTCTGCTCAAAATTTAACTCTTCAACACTAGTTCTTTGTGTAAAAGGTACTATCTACTTGTCCACTCTTTTTAATCAGGTCATGGAAGTAAGAGAAGGTTTCCAATAATTAGAAGAGGCAAATATTATGCTCATTCTAAATTTTTTTTTTAATGGCAATTTAACTTTGGTCACACTTTGACTGGGAGAGTGGACCAGGTCCATTTTAACCTAAATTATTTTATGGCTTTATGCCTTGCGTCATACTGAACACAGCAAAAGAAGGTCTAAGACATAATGTTTCTCCAAGACCCTGCAGAATATTAAACTTAGGAGCTGCATACAGCCTCCTAAGTAATTCACTTATCCACTGACAGCTGAGAGAGGCAGCTTCCCACTAGGCTTGCCAGCTACCTAAGCAGTGGCAATTAGTCAAACTGTCCTCTAATAAAGCACACTGGCTGCAAGATCAGCACACACATTAATTTCTTGTCTAGATGTGAAACTCCATAGGGTAGATTTGGATATGAAAATATGGGAGGAATATTAAATATCTAAGGACATTCTCAATCAACCACAAGATTCAAAAGCAGTTGGCTTCCATTTTTGCAGAATTCACCAGCGGCAATGATGGTGATTTTATAAATTATTGTAATTACCTTTTTTTAAATGTTATTACTGAGCTACCACCCATTAGTGTTTTGTAAGGACTGTATAAAACAGGGCACCAGCTATATGTCCTTTGTGAGTCCCCAGCTTGTGAGCTCCAGCTTCCTTTATGTTGCCTCAAGATGTATATTCAGAGCTCAGAAAGTCAATCAAGAATTTTTTCAACAGAAAAGGATTTTCAATAATTACAGAGTTAATGGTGCTTGCCCCATCTCTCTATTTTCCACCAGCAGATGAAGGGGAAGGATGGAGTAGAACTTTGGCAAGTAACAGCTTGTATATGGTCCCTCAGAGATATTAGGGACAGTTACCTCATGGTTCTTCTCACTTAGTTAAAGAGTGAAGCAACCTGAGGATCAAGCAACCAAAACATGTTTCTTTAGTCTTCTTTCTTCCTGCACATTAGCATTTTTGGAAGAAAAGAAATTTGGTCCACAATATACATTTGTCTTACGGAATGCTCAATAGGAACTAGCTATATTCAAAACTCCTTATTCCACAGAAAACAGATGAGCTAAATTTCACTATTCTGTCAGTTCTATGTCTTTACTTTAAAATATCCATCCTTAGAAATGCAGACCATGGCCTCCTACCACTTTACTGGAGGCAAGCACTATGACAGGAATGTATGTGGCACTACAGATGCAACCCCCAAAACAGAGATGAAATGTGGCCTCCTGACTTACTCAGCATGCACAAACACACAGAGAGGTCCAGCATGAAAGGTCGGTCACATTCAGACCAGATCCCTTCATATCATAATCAGAACACTGCAACTGCTCCAGCTGGTCCTTCTTGTCACTCCTTATAGTTGAGCCATAGCAGGAAAAATATAGCTGACACATTTCCTTTGATGTTGCCTGTTCTGGTTGGAAGATAAGACAGGACTATTCTCCTTCAAGAATGTATCTTATTCCATGTTTCCCCACCCTTGAGTTTTGCTGAACCTCATATTCTAGACTGGCATCAGACAGCAATGGACAACCTCAGGTCTGTATCTACTATATTTTTGGTCAATAAATCTATGTCATGTTTGCACTAAAAATAATAATATATGAATTTAAGCATAAACAATTAAAATCACCCACAAATCTAACTTAAAAGCCAGGTCCAGAAGAGGCAGAGAAATTATATTTAAAATATGAAATGGAACAAAAATGCAATTAAAAGTAGTACATTTGAAGTAATGAATAAATAAGGAAAAGCCCCCTCCTTCTGGCTGATTAGAAGCTTTTACAGAATATTCAAACTTTTTTGCTCTTTAAGGATGTTGTCTTCAGCCATATGGAATAGGAAATCCACAGTGCTCTGCATGTGTAGCCAAGGTGTCCTCTGAGTTGTCCTCTCCAGAGACCAATCAAGAAAACCAGGCGACTACTTATAACATTTCCTCTTTTTATATCTCCCTTCCAATGCCCAATAATAAAAGGTTAAGCCAAAACAACTGAAAATGAAGTAATGATCTTCCTAAGTGCTATTATAAGCAACATATATTTACTGCTCCAAAACATGGGATCAAGGAAAAAAACAAAACAAAACAGTTAATTAAAAAATATAAACAATCTTCTCTGGTAATGTTCAAAAGAATTGCAGTAACTTTTAAGTGAAAGAGGGGAAAGATCTATATTCATCAATAAAGCACACAAAGTAATTAATATATTTTCACCTCTTTCTCTAACAGGTATTGGAGCCTAGATATTTGGTTACTCCCCACTGGAGAATTTAACTAGAAAGAGGAAACCTTGTTCTTCCTGAAAGCATGGGATGGAAGAAGTGGCGGCAATAAACCCCTCCTTATTTCTTTCATGTAATAGTGAAGGTAAACCACTTCCTCTGCTGGAAGCTGAGACACTGTAACCAGCAGGAAAGAGGAAACTCATTAGCTGAGGAGGAGGAGTAACTGGCTTGAAGTTAAATACAAGACATGGCCATTCTGAGAAGTTACTTGGCTCTTCAGTAGGATGCAGGTAGGCTGTTTCTTAAAATACTACCTGAATTCCACAGTATTAGAAAGGTAACAATAGTATCTGCAATCTTCAATGCTAATTCATACACGTTTTATAAAATACAACTTCAAAGCTCTACACTTAGAGAAAAAGAACCTGAAGAGGTACCTACAATGGAGCCAGCACCTTGGCAGACCTTGAACGCTGTATGGGGCAGCTGAAAGGGTATGATGACCTTACAAAGGCCACACAGCAGTGGGGACACTGCTTGTCCCCACTTTTTTGACAACACAGTCTAGGAATTTATTGCTACACCAAAACCTTCATTTAGGAAACATCTCCCACTATAATCCCCCAACCAGAACCCCTATTTATTATATATTAATTATAAATTCAATACTCAAAATACACGAATTTTACTATGTACAAGTTATTTTTACTGGATGGGGATGCTAGAATACAGACTGTAAGAAGATGACATGTAAGATTATAACAACTCTCAATTATGAAAACTATCCTTTAAAAAAAAAAGTAGCCCTTGAAACCACGGGAATAACAGAAAGGAACTGAGTTAGCAGAAAACCAGTTAATTTGTGTTCAAAGCTGAAATGACTTGCATAAGCACATCAGGAGAAACCTAGCATCATTATAGTAAACACAAAAGGCACCAAAGCCAAGGACTAAGAGAAATTTTGTCAACTTTTAGGGAAATTAGCAGCAGAACAACAATCATAATGCTCAACAGACCAGTGTCATAAGTCTGGTAGAACACAAACTGTCGATTCCATTTTTACAAGGAGTCACATGGAAAAGACATGGTAATGGGTACAAGTTACTGCTGGGGAGATTCTGACTGGACATAAGAAGAAAATTTTTCACAATGAGGACAATCAACCATTGGAATAATCTTGCCAGAGAAGTGGTGGATTCCCCAACATTGGACACTTCTAAGATTCAGCTGGACAGGGTACTGGGCCATCTTGTCTAGTCCATGCTTTTGCCAGGACAGGTTGGACCAGATGATCCTTGAAGTCCCTTCCAACCTGGTATTCTACGATTCTATCATTCTGTGAACTCTTGCAGTAATAGAGTGGAGTGCTTGTTAGGACTGTTCAACTCCCATCATAAAACTTGAGAAGACAATATTTGGCTTGAAATCATATTATCAAGCTTTGCATCTTGAACATGTGTTTTTTTAAGTCTTTCACATTCATCCTTTCCTAATACAACTTTAACTAAAATAAGGTTCTTCTTGAGCCTTTCTTTAATGTATATGAATGTGTCCTCATACACATAAACACAGAAATCTGGCCTGTAACTATGGGAATATTCTTACAGAACAGGGCATGTCTGCTCTATTTTTTTTTTTTTTTTAAGAAAAGAGCACTCAAGTGTGGGGGAGAAATAAAAAAATACGCATACTTTTTCAAACAAAGAAATTTATGTACTTCTATTCTGGGTACTTATTAACCTTTTACTATTTTCCTATAACATGGATATTTAATCTAGTGACAATATTTGAAATCAATTATTTTCAGAACCAATATACAATGAGTTAATCAAACCCATACAAAAATATGATGGGCTGCTTCACTTTACAAAACCACAATCTAAAATCAATTATCCAAAAGGTTCCCCACTGCTTATTTATTCAGAAGAGTCATTAGGTTGTTTAGTGTATTAAACACCATTCATCCTATGACAGACCATTGCCAAGTTGATTTTGTAAGTTATCAGGTTTAAGACTGCTACATTTTAATGCTCTAGAAAGCGCAACTCACTAACTGTCCATGCTTGGCTCACTCCCGAGAAACAATGATTTCCAACTAAGAGATCATAAACACCATGCAATCCAAATACAGCTGCACAGAACACTAGCAAGGCCATGCAGAGCTGACATACAGTCAGAAGGTTACTGAAGAATACACACGTGGAGTCATACAAAGAAGTCATCCAGGTTGGTGTAGTAAAGCTAGGTATTTGTGGAAGATTAAGAGTCAAACTTGGAACTTTTGGAAGAGCTACATTAGGAAGACTGTTGGTGATGCTCCTGTGAAGAAATAAACAATGTAGGTATACAATAAAAAACAGAATATTTAGAGGACAATGGGGGAGAACATGTGATTAGACAGAAAGCTATAGGCAGATGTTTTGTTCAGATCTTGTAGAAAGCACTTACTTGACAGGTTGCCATGATTCTTGTTCAAGACCTCTGTGAATAGACTGGGCAATTGATGATTCCATGAGATCAATGTAGCGGATGACCATGGGAACAAAAATTTCTTGCAAGTGCTTGTGAAACTTTCCATTGCACAGAAATGCTTTAAAAAAAAAACAGAAATAAAAAAATGTCAGGTCTTTCCTCCTGTATTTTGCTATGGGAAAAAGTACCTCTCAAAATGTTTTAGTACACAAAAGCACTTTAAGAACACGATCCAGCTTGTGTAAGAAATACAGTTCATAAAAGATAAATTAAGTGTTCCATGAGGACACTGCAGTACGTTTTAAACTGTCACTGTAAGGAAAACTAGGCATATACTGAAGTTCTCTGTTGAACCAGAACACTTTTGCATCTTCTCAAAATTAATAACATACTTTGCTGAATCTAAGTCTTAGCAGTTTTATTCAATACTTAGACACCAAAACAGAACAAAAAACCCAAACCAAATAAACAGTATTTGAATATCATTCAATTATTTTTATTCTCTTTACGCTAAGAAGAACAAAGGTCACAGTAAAACATTACAACCTCACTAGGCTATGTGTAAAAATATAGATCCTCCAGATTGCTTAATGGAAAAATGCAATACCTGATATATGAGTGTTTGGGGGAATAAGAACAGTTTACCCATCTGCTCTGTGTCCTCGGGAACCAGCAAAGTCCTGAATCGCTTCCTATAGCTACACAGGACAGTAAATGGGGTCTTGAACAGAAAACATGTCTTGGTATGCCTATGTATGTCCATACATAAAAATCTCAAAGGCCAGAGCTCACCACCAGAATCCTGTTTTTTCCCATCCTGACATGTGCACAAACCTCATCAAGACCCCCATGAACAAAAGCACCTCCCAGCCAATCTGTCATTCATGTGAAACTCGGCCTCAGCAGCCAAGCTTGCCTTTTCTCTGCCACCTCAACTGTCTTGCAAAATTTTAAAGGACGCTAACTGTACACTTCTCTTCTGGAAGTTTGCTAATTATCTGGTGTGATTATATCCAACTTTACAGCATTTGTAGTTTTATAACCATTTAAAGGAAGTCTGAAAATTACTTGCCTAAAATGCTTAGGAAAGCTGACAACATGTAACACACCTAGAGGTCTTCTCTTGCTTTTTGAAAGAAATGGAGTTGACTGGTGACATACTTCAAGCATGAAGCATTATTACTCGAGAAAAGTAAAGTAGTTATAAGCAGTAGAAAATTACCTGCTTCACAGATGAGATTTACTGCATGAAAAATTGTATACACAATACAAACTGAGGATGCTTAAAACCTGAAAATTAATTTGCCACCACCACTGCTTGTCCCTGTACTCCCTGAAATGTTCTCTTAGCAAATCCTAACTCTTAGCACACTAATGTCCTGTCCCACCAAGGCAGTATATCACTTTCATGTTCTGAATGTGTCTGTGTTCACCCACTAATCCAGCACTATTATTAGGACCTCTAAGAATATTCCCATGTGTACATGGAAATCACACAGGCAATCTGAGCCATAGAGACAAATTTTCATTATTTTGGTATCCCTCCTTTTCTCCCATCCATATTCTGTTTTTTAAAAAAAAATATCCTGAAGGTTTATCTTCCCACCCATTCCTGTATCCAGGGTTCTCATTTGGTTTGGATGGGTACCACAACTGAATTTTGAGGAGGCTTCCTCCTCTTCCTAAGAAGAAAAGTCCAGATCATGGGGCTCAAAACCCCGGAAACCACATGATAAAATTAAAATCCCTCTTGTTCCACTACTGGTACAACTCTATGCATAACTTATAAAACAAATTTCTGTAACTTCCAGAAACTCCTTTGCCTTCCATTCCTGAAATACGTTCACCACCAAGTTTCAGCTTCCTATTGCTACTTGTATTGCAAGGAAGTGGCTTTGTTGCTGAATATCTGGATGCTATTTTTTTTTTCTTCAATACAATGATCTGAAAGCAAGGACTATTTTCTTGAAAACATCCTTGTAGAGTAATGGGAAACTATGAATCAATCAATCAACATCTTCATCAATGACTTGGATGTAGGGGTAGCATCCACCCTCAGCAAGTCTGCTGATGATACAATGTTGGGAGGAGTGGTTGGCACACCAGAAGGCTGTGCTGCCATTCAACGAGACCTGGACACACACGAGTTGGGCAGAAGGGAACCTGATGAGGTTCAACAAGAGCAAGTGCAGAGTCCTACACATGGAGAGGAATAACCGCATGCACCAGTACAGGTTAGAGGCTGACCAGCTGGAAAGGAGCTCTGAGGAAATGGACCTGGGGTGTGCTGGTGGACAGCAGGCTGGCCAT
>NW_010312716.1:0-17032 GCF_000700745.2 Antrostomus carolinensis
CCACCCACCCCCAGCTTTCTCCCCCAGCACTGTCAGTAGTTCACCCAATAACTTACTTGCTACTACAATTTTTAATTTCCTAGTCTTTTGGTGGCTGAAGAAATTCAGCAATGCCCTCTGAGGACTTACACAAACATGTCACTTCTTTGCAAAACATAACCTGATTTTGTCAGTTGCATGAGCTAATGCCAGTGAAACTCCAATGCTTTGAAAGAAAATCCAGGGGCACCTTGAGGGTTTTATTTTTTTATTTTTTTGTAAAGTTCAAGATGATTAATTATATGGGACTCAAGATATGTAAAAGTTATCCAAGTTTTCACCATTAATCACATAAATGAACAGAAAATAATTAGTTCGTAGTGACTTTCTGGCTTATTATAATCAGCCCAACTCAAATCGACTTAGCCCAGAGAGCCAAATATAGCAAGGAAAAAACCTTGAGGCATTTTTTTGCTATGTGTTGCCTGTTATCACACAGTGAGGTTTCTGTTCAAATGATGTGCCTTATTAAGGCAGGCGAAACACATTTAAACAATGTATCAGAAATGCAGACAAGCTGCAGAAAAATACATGTATAAAGGGTATATTTCTCTTGAAATTTATTGATGGATAAGCCTGCTGAAATTTTAGAAAATGTGTTTTCTAAAGCACTGACATTATTATGTTTTTCTAGTAATACAATGAGCCTTATTTTTTCTTTACACTCACTCCTTTCTCCCCTCTAACTTCCCCTTGTAATAGACTTGAAGAATGGCAATTATTCCCTTCTATTTTACTGGCTTAAACCATGTGCTTATTGGAATAAATGTTATCATTATCTTTTTATTTTATGATTATTAATTTTTTATTTGATTGCCGATACTTTCACTGTAGCCTTAAAGTCTTGAATATTACATGTGATGGAACAATAATAAAATTGAAAAGCTTGGATATGATTCCTACTTTCTTTTTTCCTAATAAATACAACTTTAATTCTTAAAGATCTATTCTTAAAGTAGATACCCCAAATCAGGTTTAAACTGTTAATTGTTCTGTCATCTGTGGGAATTTGACACCTCACTATCTTTGGTTTTTTTGACTGTTTGAGTGATATCTAATCGCACTAGATGTTTGTGTCTGAAAATTTGGGCATCATAATGTCAGCAGACTACTGAGGCAGACATCCTGTCAGGTGAGGTGAGCTTCACAGCCACCACACTTAAGTAAGTAAAGTGATGAACTTTGGAGTACATAGGAGAGTTGTGTGTGTCACACATCACCAGAACTGTGATGTTAAGTCAGGAAGGGTGCACAATCTGGTACAACTAAGACAGTGTCCCAGGACTTTCTCTGGCATCAATAGTGAAGAAGCAAGGCTCACAAGAACAGTAGATGCTCTGCCTGATAGATTGTTGCCCTTTAACTCCACCCTGGTGGTGCAGCAAATAAAATTCCTCTGTCATGAGAGCTCCCGAGAACTACAGCATGCAGCTTGTACAATTTAAACTAAAAACTTTCTCTAAAGGTAACAAAACTCAAAGACAGAGAAGAAATCTGGTCACAGTCGTCTTCTAAGCAAAAGGAACAAAGTCAGTGCAGGTAAACTCCAGCAATACAGAATGACAACACAGTGGAGGAAATGAGCTGGTCAGAAGCTTAAACTTCACCTTGTACATAAAATTTGCAAAAATGAATCTCACTTGAACTGCTTAACCTGTTCACTATTACAGAAACAAGCCTGTAAATGAGATTATTAGATGACTCAGCCTCCTTAAAGTTATCTACTTCTATTTGAAAAGACTTTTTTAAAATTCATGTACCGTGTAAAAGAGGTGTCAGCTGTTTCAGCATGGAGTTTAAAACAAAGAGCAAGGAAGTATCTAAAGACAGTGAGACAAACAGGTAGCACCTTTGCAGCTACCTAAGAAATGCTGAAGACAGAATACTCAGTCTTACCCTTCCCTATCTTGAAGTTAGTACATTCATCCTAATATAGACCTCAGAGTGATTTCTTTCAAAAAATTAGCAGTGCCCAGTGCTTTTAAATTATCAATGGTAGAAAGATGTCGTCATGGGCATAAAAGTCTAGTTTTACTGCGGTCATCCAGAAAACAAAAATATGCAGCTTTGTTCCCTCTTAATTTGAATGAGATTTTCCCATTTCAGAGAGTTGGATTCAGATCTCTGCACAAACTTTTCTGAGGAGATCAAATACACAAACACGCCAGGAACTGGAAATAGCATCCAAGTTACAGAACGTAAGAACTTGAGAGTATGTGTTTGAGAAAGTGGATGCTTAGAAGAAAAGAATATGTGTGATGAAGAATGGCAAAACTCTGGAGACACTCAGTGCCACTCCAACAATTACAAGATTTAGGGTTTTCTATAAATGGAAGTTGCATCTTCTCATTGATAGACACTCATTAATGAAAGAGTCATGACTGAATGCAGAACTCTCACTAACTTTGTATTCCCAGGAAACACATGTAAGAGAACATCAAGACCGACTTTTTTTTTTCCTAAAAAAAATAAAATAAAATAAAAATAAAATAAAAAAAAAATCCTTCTTAATTCTTTGGTAAATCAGGTTTACAGAGCCACGCTCAAACCAAAAATGATTTCTTAAAACAGGGAAGCATAATAATTTCTGAGAAAGACATTCCAATCTGAAATTTATAATTCAGTTCATGCTTGTTCCTCAGTCCATGTTATGACAACCTAGGAAGCTTTGTAACTCTCTAGGTAAGGGAGCAGACAGGATTACAGGATGCAGGTGAAGAGTCTGAGCTCTGTTACTGATCTAGGTGCTCTTGACTTGGTCATTTTGCCTTCCAGCTTTTCTACCCATGTTTTGTCTCTTCAGGCTAAACTCTTCTTGGCAATGCCATCCTGTTGTTATGTTTGCACAATCCTTAGTACAAAAGCTACTAGAAAACAGCTGGAGCCTCTAGCCACCAATAATGTAAATAATAATAGATTTCTTTTTCTCTAAGCAGCAATGCACATGCATCAAACAGGGTCATAACATAAAGATTTGTAATAAAATAATAATAAAAAATTGAAATACTGTTGCTAATAAAAGTTTTTTCTTTTACAGTATATGTGTATGTGTACTGGTGAATGTGTGCATATGTGTCTCAAACATAACAGAGCAAAATTAAATTTCACATATGATATCAAAACAACTACAATCACAGTAATCATTTATTTCTTGGCATTTTTGTTTCTTTTTTTTTTAATGAACTTTCCCCGTGGACATTCTTACAACTGAGCATTTATTTATTATAAGTAACAAAAGAAATTTTGATTGTTCTAGCTGTGGCAAAGAAATACACTTTGATAAGCATATTGTACCGCAGATGAAAATAACAACACAAGTAAGTAATTAATAGCTTTGGAATTTAAGGATGAAATTCTCCAGTGACATTTCTCTGTAAAATTTCATGTAGTTATGGTAGAGAATTGGGGCCTCAGAAAAAGGGAGCTTGGGAATGTTTGGCCTTATTTCCCCATTTCTCTAGAATATTTTAATTTCTTCCATCTTGTGCAAAGAGAAGTCTGACTAATATGAAATCTCAGCCTACCTGGCTTGTAAGACTAAAATTATGGAAATGTAAATGACATAAAAAAAAAAAAAAAAAAGAAAAAAAAGGAGAAAATATTTGGTTTTATATTTATACACATGGTGGAAAGTAAAGGAATAACACCATACAGCAGTGTCCAGCAGAGAAGTATTCATTAGGTACAAGATCATCCATTTTTTTGGAAGAGGACATACAAGCAAGTTGCCCTAAATGAAAAAGTTCCTAAGCACCAGCTTATTAACACTAATTATTTTATTGATGATTTAATGTCATTGTACCTTCAAGGTTTTTGTACATCTCTAACCTGTGGCAGAAGAGTCTAATCTATTTCACATGTAGAAATGAGATAAGAATGTATCGTAGAACACTGTGCTTTTAAGCAGCACTATGTATGGAAGTATCAGTATGTTAAGTCTTTGAGTGTACATCAGACCATTGCAAAAAATAATTTTTCATAATACTGAAAAAAACCCAAAAAACTTACAGTTTAAAAACACTTTTAAATTTTGTGGATTTTTTTTTTTTTTAATTTTGATTATTCTGCATATGAAGAGTCATGTCTTAAGATTTCATAGACCATTAATAGTTAATGGCTTACCTCTGATAACTGTCCCTTCAGCTGTTTTTTATTCTCCTTTGTAAGAATCACATATTTATTTATTTATTTATATTCCCCATGAAAGCCAAATGATATGGAATGGAAGAGAGCAGTTGAAAATTTGTTATTCATTCCTGTGTGGCAAGATCTAAAAGCCCTCATGAGAAATGATGCAAATTTCTTCTTGCCTTGATTATCCACTCTGGATCACAGTAGTGCAACTATTACTTTTCTGATGTACAATTTGGGGTGTGGATACAAAGGGGTTTTTTGTTGTTTTTTTTTTTTTTTTCTTTTGCTTTTGTTTTCCCATTATATCTTCAAAAATCAACCAGCTTTAAGCTGAAAAATCTTTTCTCTTCAGTTTACACAAGCCAAATAGAGTCCCCTTTGTGCACAATGGGAAAATGCTTGTGCGTCAGTATCAAATTTGGCTGGAAATTGCTGGAATTTCAGGAACATTACTGGAGGAGAATAATTCAAATGTTGATTGGGAAATATTTCCCCTCTCTCAGAAAAGCATAAGGGAAAGTAAAAAGTACTTTTGGGAAGAAGACCTAAGTGTGTCAAGGGTGATATTTCTAGCAAATAAAATGCAGTTAATATAACAGTTCCATCAGCAAAATGGAGTAGGTGTCAGAAGGCCTGGATGTTTTAGGCAATGAGTTTGTGTTCAAAATGACAAATGTGTTAGTAAGGCTTATTTGCACTAGTTTGTTGTGAAAGGAGCAGCAGCGGTTGATGTAAAATTATATGAAAATATATGTGAGAATTTTTAGTAAATTCTTTGGGGCATTTGCCCAAGTTTAGTCACAGCTCAAAATCTTTTCTCCTGCCTTATTAGTTTAAAGCTGTGATGGAAACTCAAAGTGACAGCGCTGTCAACACACTGAGACATAATGCCACAGAGCACTGTGCTTCCAGGCCAGCAAACAAAACAGCTTCCAAATGAAAGGGCATTGAAAGAGGGAAAAAAACCAACAACAACAAAAAAAAACTCCACCCAAAAACAATGAAACAAAAACAACTGTATGCTATGTATCATCACCACACAATGCTATAAATTAGAACAGTACATTTACTAAAGAATGTAGGTCCCCACACATGCACTCCTGTGCAGGTGGAGGGAGATTCTGTTCACAGTAGTGCGATAATCAGAAGCCTAATTTATTTGTCTCTAAATTTGCATGATGGTGGAGTTGAACAGTGATAGTAGCCTGCTATTAGTCTGAATGTTTGATTAAAAAGAAAAAATAACTTTGTCCCCTCTTTCATACACAAATACACAAAGTGAGAAAACCATAAAGGAAAGATGTAGTGTGTAGTTCTTACATGAAAAAGTAAGCAAGGTAAGATGAAAAGGCTTTGAAATTATATTTAATGGCTAGCATCTCTGTTCCCACTTAATAACTCCATTAAACTCAACAACTGAGAGGATACAAAGAAGATTGCTCTCTTTCTTTTCTGTTTAAATTCAGACCTCTCACAATCCCTCAGGGGTGCTATCAGATATTATTGGGCAGATTCACTTGCAGAGGACACAGCACTTTCGTTCCACTACTTTATGTGAAATCTTGGGAGGAGACTGCAAAAGGAATGAATGGGACCACAGAAAACATCACATTTCCTCCTTCCATCTACTCCAGTGAAGTCTTCACAGCAGCCATCCACATTTAGGGTTGGAAGTGTTGGTGGGAATGAAGATGGGGATAAGCAGAGAATTGATACAGAATAAGTGCAGCCTGTCTGACTTCATGTCTGTGGTCAGATACTGTGGCCTTTAGACCTTACTCAGGCATGCCTCCCATGGACAACAATAGTAAAGCTGCATGAGCCAAGTCAGAGCAGGCTGGGGTTTTTATATATGGGGTGTATAATTTGGTTAGAGAATGACAGGGAGTTGAGATAATCTTATAACAAATATATAAAGAGATAACAGTTTTTCTTCAAGATCTGCATGGTTCCTACAAAATCTCCCCAGGGTCTCTTCATATGGGAGGGCTTGTTAGACTGGGTGCTACAACACGTGAGCCATAGGAGTCGGTTCCCTGGGAACAAAAACAAATAAAGATTAACTTGAAAATTTTCCATAATTTTTACAAAAGACCAAATCTACTGTCATCACAACCCCAAAAATCAGTTTTATGGCCACTGACACACACATGGACACACACAATCTTGATTGACAATTTGCAATTATAAAGTTCCCTGGTTACTGAAATTAATATGTAACTATTTTTACTACTGTGAATAATTGTTATATTTAATAATTGTGCAACAAGGGCCTTTAAAAAAGACCAGGATACGGAAATGTCAGAAGTAAAAAAAAATAACCAAAACAACGTAGAGGAAGAGACCTCAATTAAAGAGCTTTAAGTCTAACTGGAAATGCTGATCTTGGTATATTGGGAGAAGAACAGCCACAGAATAGGTTGTCAGACAAAGCATTAAACTTTGTCAGCCAAATCTCTGGTATTACAGTAATATCTGCAGAGACTTCTGGTAAGATGCCAAAAGGAAAAGGGCAGCACTTTGTTTGTTTCCTGTACCATCTCCCTCAATGACATAAGCTAAGGCAACAAAACCACTTTGCTGGCATCATTGCATCCACTACAAACATCTTTCAGCATAGTAATGTCAACAAGGTGATGTGACCTTTTCCTACCCTACACTGACACAAATACATTAGCCAACAGTGGAGATTAGGCTTTACAGGCTTGGTGATGAACACATTCTAAAAAACCCTAACTTTTTCTTCCTGCGAAGAAAGAAAAAGAAGAAATACACTATGAAAGTGAATAGCACTGAAATCCTACTGAGAATGCCCTATGAAGGTTTCTTCCTAACCCTCTTTGCTCCTCACTCGTAACTGAAGGATGAAAAATTCTACAGGTGTAGTTTAGACATAAAACCAGAATAGACTGAGGCTTTATTAAAAACTGTATACTTTCTAAAAGAAAATACAACCAATTAGCATAATCTCAAATAGCTTTCCAAAACTGAGCCAATTCTTTCGGCTCTGAGGCAGTTACAAAAACTTGGTGATTTTGCATACTTCAATGATGATGGAGGCCCTGCAGACCACTATCAACCCACTTTCTGTGGTGTCAGAGACTGTTTGCCATAGTTTGTGATCAGAACACTTAGCTATGTTATGTGACACAAGGCTTTTGCTTGTAACAGCATGTCACACTTTTCCTGCCTCCACGTTTTATGTTCTTTCTGCAATTTTCCACAGCTGGCTGGTTAAACATAAAGAAAACATCTCTAGGACTGAACGGCACTGTGAGACCAAAATCTGAAAAAGTTGAATTTCACCTCTGAGCTTTCTTTAAGAAACAAACTTTTCTACAAATTCTACCACCTGCCTTATTCAAGAGGTCAGTTTAAACCCGGCCCATACATCTTTGTGCTAGACATTCAGGTAGCATCAATTAGCAGAGATAAAATACCCTCAGAGTTTCACTGGTTCACACAAATTGTGGCTATAGTTCTACAATTTTTGAAGCAAGGTATTTGCAGATTAATTTAATGAGAGTATGAGAGTTGAGAGAATATGACTAAATAATGTCATGGATCCTCCAGCATTTTATCAGGAACACTTAATGACATTTCAAGGCTTGATTTTCACTGTTTTATTTGAAATTTTTTGGAGTATATAACACTGCTGTTCTTTATCTGGCATCCATATGTCTTTAATAATAATTAAGTAAACATATTTTATCATTAACAGAGATTTTCAAAAACACACAAAATTTAAAACACTTCAGAAGATTCTAGGGCTTCTGCTGATTCCATCTTTATTCTCTTTTCATATCCTCTCAAAGGATTCATCAATATTTTAGAATGGAATTCACATCACTAAAGCACAAACGTCCAAAATTATGATATTTAAAACTGTAACCCAGGCTCCCTTCATGGAGACACTGTCACTTTCAAAAGGAATTGAGACATTACAGTGATTTGCTATTAGAAAGTGGATCTACCTTTTGCTATTGACCGAGGAGGAAGACTAGCCTACCAGCTAAAACTCAGCACTGGATTTTTAGGATGATATAGCTGGATTAATAAATCCCATTCATTCAATTTAGAAGGATTCACAGAAGCATAAATGTTTTCCTTTTTCTTCTCTCTCGCATTCAGCACAAGACAGGTTAACACCTCCAGTGCTTTAGAAGAAAATACATCTTTGACACAAAATATGCAAAACCTTTGAATTTTTTCAGTGCCATAGGAAGAGGGAAGTTGAGGCCAAAAGCCCTGCTGATGTCCTAAGATCCTGCAATAGCACAGCATTTGTTAGTTGATGTTAAGAAGTGGATCTCATCCCACTTCAGAGAGGAGAGGAGAAATAACTCTACAGTGTGTGTTAAACTGACCTGAGGGAAAATTCCTATTAGCAGGATATAAACCCAAGAAGTCTAGCTGCATTATAAAACCAGAGCAATGCAACTTGTTCCAGGGGCACAGTTTGTGCATACAGCTCACAGGGCAGCAAGGCCTCATTCTTCACTGCGGCATCATTGCTGTAATGGAAATAAGAATTAAATGCAATAAAAACACCACAAAAGGCAGAAGAATAACGCCTGTCTTAAAACTCATCAGATTAATAATGCAAGGAGTGATTTCAGAAAAGGAAATTAAGCTGTTAAAGCAAAATACAGCAAGCTCTGACGCAGAAAATACTCCCTATGATCCCCATGGTAGTTTTGCTTGATTAGGAAATGTTTGGCTCAGACTGTCAGTGAATACACAGTCTGTGCTATATAGCTGACAAGGTTTAAAATGCAAAATATTCATAGGGAGAATGGATGCAAGGAAAGAAGAATTATACTCTGGGTCCTTTATCCCCAGTTCAAACCTGGATCACTGGTAGTTATAAAGTGGGAGATGACAGATGAAGGACAAACAGATGGGAGTGACATGTGATTTGTGGCAACATGTGAGAGGACTGCAGACTACATGCCATTATAGTGTGCTATAAAGGATATGTACAGCAACTGTTAATTCATACAGATGGCACCATGCATCTCAAAGGCTTTCAATATTTGAGTATAAGGTACCAATTTTGTGAGTCCTGGATAGCTTCTCATGTTTCACTAGCTACCTCAGCTAGGACAGCAGCATTACTCTGTGGTAGCACCAACTCTACACTAGGAGAAATTTAGGAGGCTTAGCAAATTCCATGGCAAAAAAGAGACTTGTTTCATATGGCCACCTAGACTCCGAAGGTGATTACATTTGCACTGCAGAACTGAGAGCTCATATGCCCCATGCAAGCCCTTTCATCATGACTGTTAAATGCTGCACATAGTTAATCTCTTTTTTCAGTAAGGTTTACTGGCTTAAGCTCAGCATTTTATTAACATAGCTATGTGAACTGCTGACTGGATCAATATTGTGTCTGGACAGTTCAACATGTGCCATGCTCTGTGAACAAGAATGTTTCTAAATGCCTAAATTATGTTAGTTGTATATTGGGTACAAATATGATGGTTTGGATCTGGCTGTAAATAGGTAACTCAAGGTTACGTGCTGCACCAAAGCTGAGAATTTTCTTCCCCCTCTCCATGTCCAGCCCTAGGCTATACTCTGATCTGTTAGTGGGTTATGCATATTCATGTCTTCATAGCCTGAGGAACCAGGACCTTGTACAAGGCCCCAGACATAGACACAAGTCTTCTCTTGGTGAAGAGCAACATAAAGCGATCGAGCAGAAAGGCAGGCCATATGCTAAAAAGAGGATGAAGCCAAGAGAGGCACTGCAACATCTCTCAAGGACCTCCACTGAGCTTGAAAGCTGTTTCTTCTCCAGATCTTCTTGCCTGCAGATACGCTGTTTGCCCTTTGAAGGATGAATTCTCCCTCCAGCACAAAAAACCTGGTGGTATGAGGAAGGTCTGACTTTCCTTTCACCTTGCAGCACCTTTGTTCAGCCTGTAATCTAGTGGGGCTGTACTCCCATCAGCCTATAGAACTGCCATACTAGGAATTTGCATGAGGATCCTGAAAGGGCCCTACTGCTATTAAAAACATCTCCCTTAAGCATATGTTGAAGTACCATTTACAAAACCTAAGCTCCACATACATGTAGTCCCACAGTCTTAATGAAATTTTCAACTCAGTTTTCCAACTGTATTTCTCTCTCTTCTCTTCTTCATAGAGTTATATTCTTTCCTTTGGACTTCCCATACTAGTGTAACAGCTTAAAGCCACCAATACAAATTTAATCCATTAAAACACCACCTATAGATTACAAGGTCTATCTTCATAAACTACATTGGAAACCTTAATAGAGGTGTCGTTCATACTTACTATTATTATGATGATACATAAGTTTATGCTTTAAAAATCAAAGCATATATTCCTATCCATAGTAAAGCCTCTCTTTATATAGGCTATAACGTGCAAACAGAAAATTACTAATCAAAGCTTTTCAAAACAAGGTGAAAGAATTTCTTCTCTTCTTTCAATATACTGCTTTGACAAAAAACCAACTTTCAGAACACCCGTTTTTAATTCTGAAAACTTTCCAAGTATATATGTACAGATAAAAGGAGGCAACATGAATATTTGATAGTCAAAACTGAGTTTCTCAGTTTAATTTCTGCATGAAAAAGGAGGGTAAAATCCTAAATGTCTTCTGCAGACCCTGGCATGGATCTTTATGAATCTTGTGGTGTTTTAGCATACAGCCTTTGAGCCAGAGCTGTCTAATTTGTAATTAGTTTGTTAAAACTTTTAAAGTAGGAGTGATCCTCTGCTGAAAGAAGTTATGGATGTGATGATGATGTGTGATGGAAACAATATCTTCAGTGACTTTGTATCATTCTCATTAGAGAACAGCCAAAACCTATGGATAACAGAGCTGACTTATAAACTAGCATCAGCTTTGTTGTTCTGATACCACACAGACACCCTGGCAGCTCTCATGCAATTCTAAGGTCTGGAAGAACAAATACTGAAGGAAGTTGCTTTAAAGCAGAAACAATCTCCTTCTTTTCATTTTAGGCCTGTAGTTTCTCTAGCAGATTATTCACACAATTGCCCAGTATTATCACACTGTCACACAATTCACTCATCTTGATGACTATAAAGAAAGCGCAACTGGGGAAAATCAACTAATACTGATTCCTGTAAGAAAACCCATGTCTGTGGTATAAATGTACTTGATGGGTATCCATTTGGTGATCTTTGTTAACTTCACTTTCCTTCTTTGATTGAACAGTCCTCCACACAGGTGTACTTTCTATTCTTGTTTTCAGATAAGACCTAACCCAATACATTCAAAATCCTGAGTATTTTGCAGACTGAAGTAACAAGTGCAACAGTTGTACACTGAAATTCCACACGGGCAAATTCATGCAAAATAAAACAGTCACACTCCTCTCTTGAAATAATTAGAAGAACCCTAGTCCTAGAGAATCAGAGGAGAAGTTATTTTGGAGCAGGAGAGACTGTAATTAGCTGGAAATTGAAATTTGACCTGCACAATTACTTTTTTTTACAGAGAACTGTTGTTATCTATAGAAACAAAAACCATTTAGAGTAGATTAAGGAAGTCCATTAACTGTTTTTCTTCATTTTAGGAATCAGGACACTTGAGACCTGGGGATTGTTGTTTTCTCTTTGAATGCTGCCATCTCCCTAGGCCCCAGGGATGCTACTCACAGGGAGAACCAAAGTCTATATTAAGTACCCTGGATAACATGTCCCATTTATATACTCCAAATCACAAAGACTCAGCAACATAATTTCCTCCCTCCAAGCATCATGATGTTATGGCTGCAGAAGGGCACTGACTGCTGGATATGGAAAGAGTTAATACTGATTCCTGAAGGAAATAGGTAGCTATGTTGCTAATGCCAGAAGAGTGAAACAGTCTTTATTCTCCCTGTGACCCTAGACTGCTAGCTGCAAGCCTTTCACATGCACAGGCGATTACATGGTACTTGAGGAATGCTGTAGCTCCCCTCCATTATTCTGATGAGGTTTTTTGTATTTTCTTTTTTTCCTCAGAGCACTGTATCTTTTCCTGGGAACAAGTCACCAAAAGGGAGCTTTTTAATCTGTCACTCAGGGACTCATATAAGCAAGTACCTGTATAACTGGGTTTGTGGGATCTGGGGAAGATTGAGTTCTTCAGTCAAGACTTGAAGGTGTGACCTCCTGATTTAGAAGACAGAGTGCTACTTCTGGAGTTTACCACTTCCACCATCGTCCCCATCTGTTTTTGTCAAGCTCAAGAATTGTGCTGCCAGTAGAAAAGGCTGCAGTTCTTAATGAAATCAGAAGTGCTGGGAATTAAATCTGTGGTTTCTGAAAGATCATCAGCACTCTGTTTTAACCCCTTTCTCTTTATTTTTTCAGATTCAGATCTTTCACTGTTAAAAACTTCCAGACACTTGCTTTTTTTCTTTTTACAATTAATTTGTAGTATTTGTTTACAAGGATGATCATTAGCATTCAAAGATTTTTTTTTTTTTTTTTAATTGCTGCTCTTTGTTATAATGTCAGACAGAAGCATAAAACAGACAAGCAGACAGACATATAGTTCAGGAAAAACAAAAAACCAGTAAACCACAGGAGAGAATTGTACAACAAAGATACAAATACTGATTTTGTTTGAGTAAGTCTATGGCAGCAAATGGATCAAATTTTCGGCTGATGAAGATTGGTTTCACTTCATGGCAAAGAATACAACACTTGACTGATCTCTAGGTTCACCCCCAGCTGAAACAAGAATTTTAAATCTGGAGGCTCCAGAATTTGGAGCTAAGAACATGAAGAGCCATAATCTCACAGACATCACCTGGTATAGAAGTACACCTGTCTACAGAACCTGAACTATTTGGTACTATTCTTCACTGAGGCAGCTAAAAATCCTTCCTAGAGATCTTTGGTCTTCTGATCATCCTCTTCTTGGGTAGTTTTGTTTGCTTTATTTGAGGGCTTTTTTGTTTGATTGTTTTTGTTTGTTTGTTTGTTTTTGTCTTGGTTTTTTTATATATATCAAAAAAAATGCAGATAATAACAGAACTGCAGCCAACACTGGGGAGACAAAGTTGTCCTGTTAGGAGGTGCAGTTTGTCTTCCCATCTTTCATAATCATTCTCTAGGTGGCTTCAGGAAGCTAATTTCTCCATGTCCAAAATAATAAGAGATCCTGAGCATCTTTTTAAGATTTATTGCTATTAAGATTTATTGTGAATCAGCTGTTTGGGTGTTATTATTGTCCTCATTATTGTTAATACTTATCACTATTATTATTGTTATTATTATGCTTCTGCACTGGTGAGAACAGCTTAAAGCATATACCACTGTGCTGGGATCTACAAATTACAATGGAAAAACTAGCCTGAAAGATAACCTTGCCACTAACAAGGTAAAAATAAGAGCACCAAGCAACTCAATAGCCTGCTTCACTGATAACAAGGCTTTCAAATACCCTGAACCAGATTCTGTTCTCAGCGAGTTCAATGTAAATCTGAGGGGTCCTGCTGAGGTCTGCAAGACTGTAGGGAAATTACTGAAAATCAGAATTTGGCCCAGCAGTACTTAAAGTAAACGTGCTCACTCTAAAGGGCCTAATACATGTTGGTGCTTAGTGTGCTCCACAGAGAAGGAAAAACAACAGACACACACATGCTAATTAAAACTGCAGATGTGACTTGATGGCTAGATTAAATAACACCTCTGGAAAGAGGGGGAGCCGACAGATATAAAAGCAGAAAGCTCCTCAATTAAATGACTCAAAAGGCTGTTGATGATCTAATTTCTCGTAATTTGTAGAAGCAGAACTGACAGCCCTCTCTTTCTGGATGATGTCTGTCAGTTAAAGGCTGACCCATACCTACTCCCTAGTGCAGTTTCACTTTTCTCCGTACAGTTTACCCAGAACAGAGGTGGATATTTAGGGAGATCTCTTAATCACTCCTATTTAATCCTATTTGAGTGAAGACAGAGCAGACAGGGCACATGTGGGACTGAGACTACCACAACAGCTCATTTTCATCCCTTTTCTGTTGCAGAGTGAGTATGAGAGCCTAAGTCACAGACAGAACAACAGTCAGCAATGCAAATGAAAAATACATGGGTCAAAACTAGGCATGCTAAAGCCAGCTCTTGTCAATGCTTTTAATCTCACAGGCTAAATCAGTCCTATTTCCACTGGACCCAGGTAGTTGGCTGGCAAGAGAATTGTAGTGTCATGAAACATGCACAAAACTTTTCTCTTAGGTTATGGAGAATTCAAAAAATCCACATCATTACTAGAGAAGAAAGAAAACAACACAAAAAACCCTCCACAAACTGAAAACTGAAAATAAAATAAAGCTGAGCCTCTCAGCCTGACTTATCATTGCTGAAGACAATGTCTCCTGTGGCTGCTATTCCTGCAACAGCTGCTGTGTGGCATTGCTCCCCTTCAGATGAGAAGAAGCAGTGCGCAACGCCAGTGAGTTTACAGCGCTCACTGTAGCACATTTCTTGAAGATGGTCCTATTCCTTGCCCTCGTACCAAATTGTTTTAATTGTTATGTTGACTGTTATGGCTAAAATTATAATGCTCTGCTGTTCAAGAATTTTTATCTATGTTTCTGTAAAGCTACAGGGAGCAAAAAAAGTGCCTTTCACAAATTATTATTATTTAAGAAAAAAGAAACGCCTTGAAAAATAATCTGCTGGCTATGAAATCTATTATGAAATATATTTCAATTAAAAGCCTACATAATTTATATGCATAAGCTTTTCTTCTGTCAAGTTTTTATTTTTGTTGTCTTGTCATAATGCCCTGAAGTAAGCACTTCTGAATTTTAAACTTTAGCATTTATCTTAGCAATCACACTGTGAAGATAAATATCCCTTGAGGAAGATACACAATTGGATCTTGTATACTACTAAGTTAGGCTTTGTACAGGTTATTACTGCACTAGGACACATGAGTGTTCAATAACAACAATTAGCATTTAGAGATACACTGTTTATGTTCAGTGTATTGTACAAGCACCGGTTAATTAAAGCCATGCAATGGTTGGGATTCTGAAACTCATTTCTGGAATCCCTGGAAACATTTGGGTCACATAAAAGGGTCATAAACCAGTTGCAAAATCTTCATTAAAAATTCTCCTGGTGCTAAACTTTCTGTAGGGGTCTTTTATTTATCTTTCTTCCAGCACAGGGGACAAGGAAGCACTACAGCTGAGAACTGCTATGGTAAAGCAATACTTCACAGCCACAGAGAAACTCTTGAAGTGAAGAGCACAGTTCAACTTGTCACTAGTTTAACTAGTTCCTGGACACCTTTACACGTCAGAAGGGTGAACTGTAAGATTACCTGTTTTTTTGTGAACAGGCTACTTTTTAGTTGGCTCAGTTCTTTCACCCATTTTATGAATGGCCATCTAAAAATGCTTGGGGCCAGCACAACCTAGGGAACAGCTTGAGAAGAAAATATCTCGGGACAACAACAGAAAGGTGAAGATAGTCACATAAGTGAGTATTCAGCTGTCACACGCCTCAGTTTCAGGATGTTAATCGGGTTAGGTGTCTAACTTAAATCAGGGTGTGGTCACCTTTAAACCAAACTAAGACTACACTGTTATGAAAGCGGATAGCTATCCTCTGTGCCACAGCACTAACATTCGGATGGCCTTATGGTTGGACAGACCTTACTGAAAAAAATCCAAAAAAAAGAAAATTAGGAAAAGTACTAGTACTGGCATGGGAAGAAGGTGTTAATGTGTGGTTGGGAATAGAGTAAAATACTTCTTGACACCTCCATAGATTTGGGTCAACTGATACTGACGGTGAAACTGCACCCATAGTTTTGCTCTGAACTGATCTTTGAAGGAGTCTCTTTCACTTTGCTGACCACAGAAAAAACATATGACCATTAGACCACAAAAGTACGCATTAAATTAGCTTTTGAATAAATATTAAAAAAAAAAAAATTAGGGGCCTCTGAGCCAATGCACAGAGTCTTAGAAATAAAACTGGATTCCCAGTACAGGCTGCCATTCTCTGTGAGAAGGTCTCTGTTTAGAATGGTCCTGATGCTTCTTTGACTGGCATGGGAACAATCTCTCCCCCTCATGTGGACAGAAAACCTATGACAAAAGATGAGCACTGAATAAGGGAGCAGGAAAGCCAGGAGCTACTCCCAGTTTCTCCTTGCTGGCTGCTCTCCCTCCCAAGTTGCCTGCCAGCCTGCAAGAAGGCACTGCTGTGGTTATTTATCTCTACAGTGTGGACTTGCTCTCAGGCATAGTCTTAGCAATTTCAGTGCTAGCTACAGTGCTTGTGTTGCAACCTGAACAACTATTCTCTATACTCTGCCAAGTAGCATGAAAGCTGATCAGATATCAGGACCCTGTAACATTTCAGAGTGCATTACAGCATGCTGTTACTGCCTTTAGACTTCATAAGAGGTGCAGACCCAGATCTCTGATTCTTATGTTTGACTGCATAAGTTAAAAGCCTTTTTTAAAAACAAAAAAACAAGCAAACAAAAAACACCACTATTTCCTGACTTCCTACAGAAATAAAGCCTTTGTGATCATGATCTTTCTGTCTGACTCTGATTTCCCTCTTCCTGACAAACTTTAGGAGCTCTTAGTGGGTTTCAATTAACTGTGGGAGATGAAACTTCATATTTAAATTCTGAAGTGTTTTTAGGAAAAGCAACAATTTTTTTTTAGGGGATTGATTCCCAAAACAGCATGTCCATGAAAAGATGTTCTGCCTGGAAGGATGCCTGATCAGTTGTCATCAGGTGTTACACCTCAGGAGCCGCCAAGCACATAGCTCAGGACACACTTCTGCATATAATGATCTTGCTTGTAGAGATGCTTGTGGGGCACAGTGGGCAGCA
>NW_010312716.1:17051-20902 GCF_000700745.2 Antrostomus carolinensis
ACCGGGACTGGTAGGGTGGTGGGACAGTTAAAAACCAGGCTTGTGTAGTTTTGTTTTTAATGGATGTTGGATGTATTTCCTTTCTTATCCCTGTTGATTGCTGCCCTGATTGTGACAATGTTGTTTTTATACTATGAATCTAGAGATAAGACCCCAATCAGCTGTTTGATGCGTTAGAAGCAAATGTCCATCCTCAGCAGTTGATACATTATTTCCCTCTTTCCACGCAAGTCAGAGAAAACAGAAAAAGACCTTAAGACTTGTAGACTTGTCAGAACTCTGGTTCATCTCCCTCTGATGCTCAGATAAACTGGTGGGTAGGAGTACTGTGTGCTAAGACTGTGTTTTGCAATTGACCAATTTCTCAACTCAGTTTATTCAGAGGAAATTTCCTGAAAACATATAGGCAAATAGAAAATAACCTGCCAGTGAAGTGTATATATACACACATATTCAGGTACAGATTCCCTTTCTGAAGGTAAGAAAATGCTGCCCTGATAAATTTAGTTTGAGAGTTCAGGACAGTCTTACTTGCTGGTGTTATTTTGCCACCTATTTTTAATCACAAGCATTAGTGGGAATTCTTATAGGAATCTACTGAAGTACAGTTCTTTTAAAGGTTTTCTGTGCTAGTCCAGTTTTTCTTCTATGTCTCTCTTTGTGACATCCCCCAAACAGACTAGGTTGACATTTGTGATCACTGTTACCATCTCTTTAGCTTTATAGTATTGTCTTAAACAATCCTAGGGCTGAATTTTAGACCAGTGTGCTTTGTATAGCGTTTCACCTGTGGATAATCCCTCTGGGTATGATGCACAGAGTAGATTCCCCCACCTCCCAGGACAGAAAGTTACACATTTTACTACCATCCCACTGCTCCCTATCAGGAGATTCGTCTTGCCCTGAACTCATCCATACACTGGAGTAGAAAATAAGAACTAAAAAAATTATAAATTGGTAAAAATAAAAATTAAGACTCATATATAGTGTAGATCAAAGTAATTCTACTCAAGTCAGTACAACTAAATTGATATTCACTAGATGAAGGTTCAGCTTAAAATTTCTAGCCACAGAAGCAGCCTTGTTTCAGCATTACCTGCAGCTTTCTCAGAGCACCAGTATTTTAAGCATGCAACAAAACAGCAAACGACACTGTAGCCATTGCTTCCTTGTAGCTGGTTGCTTATTTTAGACAGGAAGAAATCTGTTCCTTTCAAAATATAATGGAAAAGATTACTAACCTCCAAATATATAGCAGCTGGAGATGCCAGTTTGAATGCAACACACACATCAAAACACAAAGATTTTTAACAGGTTCTAGTGCACAACCAAAAAAAATTAAGAAACTGTATATAGATAGCAGTGCACTTGTTTTATACACACTCTCTGCTTCCCTGTGTTTTGATCATTTAAGGATATTAAACAAAAATAAAATCTGTTGAATGCATAAAAAGAAAAGGATTCATTTTGCAATTGTAACCTAATCGGCTCCAAATCTCTGCAGGCTGTAGGGCATACCACTGAGCTGAAGTCATGTTGAAGAAACAGTTTAAAATGACTCACAGTCCCCTGTTTCTGGGAAGATCAGTTATTTGGAGTGAGAGGAAGAAAGGGGATGTGTTTGAGAGTTTTTGTCATTGTTTCCCCAAAACAGAAGGGAACAGCTTCAAATGCTACGAGCATTCTGTTTGAAAAGGTGACTTCAGAGTGCAGGACTACCTGGCTTTAATTTCCCACACATGGAAAGTGACACTAGGTGGGCTGCATGATCTCCACATAGTTGTGCTCTTTCTTTGTGGAATGCTTTGAAATTTATGATTTCAAGCCACTGGTGCAAACAAAAAGTCTTAGCAAAATTAAGATAGAGGAATAAGTTTTCTATGGGATTTTTAAACCAACCTGAAGAATTCTGTTTGCAAGGATATTATTCTCCCTTCAGATTTATCATATGATGTGAAAATTCTACAGAAGGGGTAGCATCCTTTATTAAATTAAGTGGCTATTTAGAGTAATTTCTATAGAATCCAATTTAATTTCTATAAATCTCTATAGGTTTCAAATCTTTTCCATTCTGTAGAATTTCTCCACAGGGACAGTTATTAGTGGCTGCAGGATCTGATTCACAACAAAGTTGTTTTGTAGAAAGAAAAAATGGCTTTTCTATGGAAAATTTCAGTGTAAAGCAGGGTCTGTTTTTGCAGGCAACTGCCCGAGGCTGATGCAACTTCTTCAGCAAAAGTCAGGCTAGATATACCCAAAGTGGTGATATAGAGCTATACAGGGGTTCATTGACACTTTACCCAAGTAACATTTTGAGGGTTAAGCCCCCAGGCAGTAAACTTTTTTTTTTTTTTTCCCCTTTTTTTACTTTTTGAGGTAGACTCCTACAGCTTGTAGTGAGTAATTCAGGTACAAAAGCAGGTTCTTTCAAGGGGGAAATGGCTCCTTAATCTGCCGTTTTGTAGAAGCTGGTAGTTCCTCAGCACCAAGTCACATTCTATCAACCCATCTATGATCATGCAGCTCTCTCCATTACTCAGCTGCTTGCAAACTATTTGATGCTCTATTTTATGAGGCAGCAATACACATAGTCTTTGCCAAAGCCAGTTCAGGACAACGCAAAGAAGAGGAGCAACTCAGTCAGAAGTGACAGCTCCTCTACTTCAGCCCAAATGACTAGAAAAAAAAACAGATTGACAGTATCTCTTAAACACAGAATCACACTCTGGTGCCTAAAGTACCCCCAAAAAACATGTTTCCAGTTGCCTTCCCAGCACACTGCTGCCCTTTGAATCAACAGCAACGAGAAGCAGCACAGGACGACGGTTTCATTTTGCCAGCAGCCTGCAGCATTAAGAGCATGTAAGTCGTACACACCTTAAGTTTTAAGGGTTGCCATAGCGATGAAAGGAGGCATTACAAAATGCACAAGCTGTTGAACATGTTGCCGGAGCTGGGAGGAAGAGCTAAGAATAAACTTTCAGCTAATTCTCAGTAACGGTGGGCTCCAAGCAGCTGCTGCTCGGCCAGCATCACAACCCAGTCAAGCAGCTCGTTAATACGAGGCAGATTGGAGCAGGAGGGTGTCGATCCACTGAGTGCTCCCGGGGTCTGGTACCTCACGGCCACGCTGCCACTTCCAGCACAATGTCTGCAAATGGAGGCTTCTAAAGAAAGAAAGGGCTAATTTTATTATGATGATTATTATTGCTATTTAATTCCTCATTTCCATGGGGTTGACGGAGGAGATTGCGCCAGCTGCTTGTGTATGAATAACCCTTCTTTATTTTATTTTAATACTCACTGCAAAAGTCCCCTCATGACAAAGGCTTTAGTGATCAGCTGGAACAATAGAAAAGGTGCCTGCTTGGCCCGAAAGCTGAGAAGGGAGCAGGAGTTTTGAAGGGGGGAGGATGAATTTAATGCTTCATCACTTTTGCAGCCATGTGTGTGCACTCTGCTTGGGCATATCAAACGGGAAGCATATCAGAGGTCATGGCCCTGAACACAGGGGCAAAGAAGGCTTCAGGGTTTTGTTTTTGTTTGTTGGTTTTTTTTTTCCTTCCTCCCAAAGCATAGGAGGACCATCCTCCCAGACATAGGGTCTGAATGAGGCTGAGCAAGCAGGTAAATGGTCCATTTGCTACCCTAGAAAGCCAGCCTGAGAAGCAGTTTGTTTTTTTTTTTTGTTTTTTTTTTGTTTTTTTCCCATTTCCCTCAAATGTCTGTCTCCACACTTGCTGATTTGAGTTAGAATTTTCTTAGCTGCCATGGGTAGGAAGTCAGTTTTTCTGCCCGATATATACCCACTAGATGGCAACATCTCTCGTTCACTCACACAGCACTGCACG
>NW_010312716.1:20957-35777 GCF_000700745.2 Antrostomus carolinensis
GACGGAGAAGATTTGGGGATCTTGGATGCTATCAGACACAGATTTCCTAAGCACAAAGAAAAACAGATCAGTAGAATATTCATTATCAAATTTATTGTAACTTTAAAAAGAAATTTAACTGTCAACAACAAAATGTGTGTTACCTGTATCTGTTAAGGACATAGAGGGTCATTTCTGAGCATCTGTCCAGAAGCAGATTCAGGCCTTGTAACTCAAATAAACCCTTCCATTATGGATATAAAGAAATATATTCCCCAATACAATTTGATCTCCATATTCCTTGCCCTCTGTTCTTCCAGACTTTTTCTGCTACTTTGTCTTTCTCCCAGGCATTGTATTAAACTAGTTTTGATTAGAAGTTTTTTGTGTATATATCTGTTTACATATCTGTAAAGTGCTTATAACACTTTGAGTATAACATACAAAACCAGTAGTAAACCACCTTTCCTTGTACACAGAGCATATTCAGGGCCCACCCACTCAGTCTCAGATCTACATACATATATTTTCATTCATGCATACACGTACTTGGAGGCACTAGAAGTGCACCTAAAATCATGCAGGGAAAGAAAACATTTTGCAGAAGTAGTAGACACAAGAAAGGATAGGATGGAACTACAAAAAAAAGGAAAAAAAAGAGCTGGGGTCGGGGGAGAAATGATGGGGGTTTCAGGGGGATGAGAAGAGATACTTTAAAAACGGTGAACTAGAGTGTGACTGGTACAGAAGGGTTTGTAGCTAGATTGTCTGGAACACTACAGTGTGAGGAAGACCATCTACACGACAGGTAAAACCCAGAGGAAATATCCAAAGAACAACAAATATTGGAATTATGCTTTTGTAATGGCTAAAGCTAATGTAATAAGAAGGCCTCAGCTTCAGTAACTCATCCGTAACACTCTAGTGTAGCTCACTGCAGGTCTTACAAGAAGCAAGACACGGGTGATGTCTTATCTCATGCTGACCACTCTCATCTTTAATCAGTAGATTAAATCTGTGCCATGGCAAATCATAGACTTATGGGAGCACAGAAGACTTTGGCAATAGATTCAGATAATTTTCCTCAAGTTATTTAAGAATGGTCACTTAGGACATATGTACACTGAATGGCGAGGGAAATTAACTCTGCCACATATTAGTTATCCACACCTACTCCTGAAACGAACATGTTTCCAATTAAAAGTGAAAGAGACAATTGCTGAAGTCACTTTGGCAGTGAGAACTCTCCAGCTGCCTCTATATTCCTGAATAAGTGAAACGTTTGACACAGAAGCATATGTTTTTGGCAACGTTGTTTAATCCATGTTTTAAAGGGAAAATTGAAATTCTACAAGGTGTGAAAAAAAAGATCACTGGAACATTTTCTGTTTGGAGTGACAGAGACTATGTCACCCTTCTATTCCTGTTCTCCATAGACTTTCATTTTGCAAGAACTGCCTTACAAATGAACAGATAGGGAACGTGCATGGTAGACACTTAGCAAGAGAAAACAAAGGTAGCTGCAGCCTCACACAATAGAGTCCCAGTCTGCAGGGTACTGGAAAGGGCCTTGGAAGAAGCAATGCAATCTGAATTAAAAAGTCAATGAAATCTCTTACAGGATTAATCCTTATCTTAAAAAAATTGGGCTTTCTATCTGTTATTAAAACTGAGAGGTGGGTTGTGGAGGGGAAACATACACTATAAATAAATATGAGCTGGTAAAGTGTTACAGTTTACAGGCATCCCACAGCTCTGCCAAGGGTCTTATGTCTTCCAATTTACCACCCTAACTTAGACAGTCTCTCACTTTAGCAAAGCAGAAACTTGGATAGGACCAAGTCATCTAACACTGTTTACTACTATCAACAGGTAACCTATAACTGGAAAAGGACCCCTAACACTGTGGCTATGGCACCTGTGCCCACAGCGTATTATCACAGGATTTGGTACTAGAAACCAACACTTGACTAAGGTCCTTTTTAAAATCTCCCTTCATTTGGTTAACTTGTAAGCATTTTTCCATTTCTCAAATATAAAATTAATGGATAAATTCTTTTTCATGATGCAAAAAGTTTAAACAAAGTATTTTGTCAGTGAGCAACTAATGATAACGTCAAAAAATAAAATAAAAACAAAATCACACTAAAACTGTAAAAACTGAGCACATATCAAGTGTTCCTGCCAAGTCCTGCTTACAATTAAGCTTTTATTTCACATCTTTGCACTCTGTTTCTTAGACAGTCTTTGCCCCATTATAATGTGTTTTCCTCCGTATTCTATGACGGCTTAGTTTCCTTAACAGCCTTTTGCGAGAGAATTTCTCAAAAGCTTCTTGAAAGTCCTAATAGATTATGTCAGCCGGTTCTCCTTTATCCAATATTTATTTGACACTTTCAAAGAATTCTAGTAAATTAAAGAAGGTTGATTTTCCTTTACACAACACACATTTCTTTGTCTGTAACATATCATGCTTATCTAGGATTTTTTATAATCCTACTTTTAATTATCATTGCAGTCCATTTGCTGAAGTAGGGCTCACTGGTGTGTAATTCCCAGGATCATCCCTAATGCCTTTTTAAAAGACAGATAAAACATCTCCAGTGGATGATGTTAATGAGACATTGTACATTTCTGTTAGCAGCCCAACCACTTCGTCCTTAAGTTCCCTCAGCATCTGGTCCAGGTGGCTTGTTACCCAGGTTGGAATCTAGCCAGGACAGAGGGGTTAACACCTCTACCCATGAGAAAGTGCTTTGAAATATTTAATGGCCAGATGCATTGAGAACATCAACCTCTATGTATCTGGTGATGTTCAGCTTTTCCAGGAGCACAGAGCTCCATGCTGGGAAAATATCATGGCTTTCATCTGTGAACTCAAAGGGCAGGATTTTCTTGCAGCTTTATAGACTACAAAACTGATAGAACCATTTCAGCCATTTGTATACAAATATGCAGCAATTACAGTGAATGAATGAAGCTCATTCCATAATTCCACTGAGCACTATAGTATCATGTAATCAGTTTATTCTACCTGCAACATAAAATTCTACTTAGTTACACAAGAGTACGTTTTATCAATTATTGATTTATGAACATCTAAGTCTTTCTTCAGTCACCATTTATGCTCTTGGTTTTATCATCTCTGCTGTGCTGAGAGGAGTGTCATACACTGGCATAGTCTATACTATTTAAAATTCCACATACTTCAGTAGATTACACCATTAACCATTATGTTTTCCAGGCTGTATAGATTAAAGTAATTAAACTTGTCCTCAAAGACCTAGCTCTTTGATTATGGGATCATTCTACCGCCTGCAGCACATTTGAGGTGATTTGCAGTAATATTGTCTTTGGGAATTTAGTGACCATATTACACTGACAGCAGTGAGAGCTGGTAGCCTTTGCAAAAAACAAATTTCATCTGTGCCTTTTAGAAAAGATCTCACAGAGGCATGTTGGGGCAAGGCAGCAGTGTTAGGGATGGCTGGATGGCTCTGGGAGACAGGCACTGGTCTGTGTATCCCCCTAAATCAGCATTTACTGTTTCAGGCTGTAATGAACTTGCAACTATGATCTGGTTGGAAGTGACTGAAAGGTTTTCAGAAGACTGTACATTGGCCCATGTGAAATGAGTTGGATAGCATCAGCAGAAAGAACAGGTGCCTGTATCATACTTAAACTAAAGTATCCCACTCAACTCTCAGGATAATAATTTCAGCTTCAAGGCCAAGAATAAAATGAGAATGGTGACTAAACTGTTTTTCCCTCCTGCAGAGATGTCCCTTCAGGTCAAATGAAGACATGTTGGCCTGAAAATCTGAGGAAACCTGCGTATTTTCTGACTATGCTTTATCTTTTCCATGGATAAAAGGGAGATTTAAGAATGTCAATCCTGCATCTTTCACTGGCATGAAATTTGCTACAAAATGTGTAAAGGAGGCAAAAAAATTGATGCTTGCAGACAGGCTGCTGATGCATTGTGGAGAAATTTTCAAAACCATTCCCTTTAGAAATGATTCATCTTATGTGTCACATATTTTCTCTTTTTCTCCTGTACTTTTTCCTTCTTACAAAGGACTGGAAAACAGGATCCTCGCTGCTTAAGAGTTAATCTGCTTTGGCTACCTATTCCTCACCTGCAGTCAATATTCTCCCTCTGTGACAACCATAGCTATGAATTTCTTTATACAGTAGCAGTGCCCATGGGCCCCAGTAGGGATCAGCCTTTCATTTATAAGATGCAGCAAAACATAGCACCGTTCTGTGTGACTATTTTCTTAATAAACAAAAGCTGAAAGAATATAAGTAGCTATTCTCATTTTACAAATGGAGAACTGAAAACCAAAAAGACTAAAAGGCAGATGCAGAAAAGAATTTAGACAATGTACTGACTGTCACTTATTCTGCATCCCACATATTCATTACCCTGACTCATGGCCATCTGCTTTTGGAATGGTCTATATATTTCATGGATTCTTAATTTTTTAAATGAATTTCCCTTGATACGTGTATTTCTACCATAATGTAACCTAAATCTTTAGCTGCCTAGCATCTGTTTCAAGCCAAAATTCACAATGGGATTCAAAACCTAGGTTTTCTTTGCCTATCTTGTCAGTGTGCCTACTGGATTGAGATTCTCATAAAATAACGATGGTAGACGGTAGACCTTTTTTTTTTTTTTCACAAGAATCTAACAGAAATCTGGAACATGGATGTCTAATTCAGTGAAATTCTTTGTTTTCCTTTTTTTGTTCCATGATTTTATATTAAAACCAGAATCTAGATATAGGCTTGTGTCCGGTTTTATCACTTTAGATGCAAGGTTTAAAGGGCTGATGTTAAGTATATTCTTGCCTAGATAAACCATAAAAAATTGAAATGAAGAGTGTTTGGTTACTTCTCTGTATGTAGCAAGTGGGACACAATTCCCATGGTCCAAAGGCCTATTTTCATTTAAACACCACCTTGAGAAATACACCTCAAAAATGGAGTTGGAAGAGGGCAGATAAGGTATTTCTTTAAAAACAGTCTGTCTTATTTACCACTGCTGATCCAGCACCATGGTCTAAGCTTACCTGAAACAGGACACAGATGCTTTGAATTAGTAGAAATAGTACTTCAGCAAGACCATTAGAAATTGATTCTACCAGCTTCAGATGGAAGTTGCTGTAAAGGACAGTGCAAGGAGACAAGTCTCACTGCTGCACCTCCTTTTGCTTTTCTAGCTTTTCTTCCATGTAGGGGAGTTTACAAACTCTTCTAGCTTTAGTAAGTTCCTGAATTTCACTCTGACCCTGGCTGCAGCTCTGAACCTCTTTTCTTGCCATACACCACAATAGCGCTGTCCCTGAGATTCACAAAGGGACAACAGTTTTCAGCAATTCTACAGTTCATTCCAGTGAAGATTATCCCCGTTTAGTCTCAGATATATGTTTAATTTCTGAGTTCCTCTTCTCGGCAGTTATCCGGATGTTGTCTTCTCCAGTGTAAAGGACAGTCTAAGGTGTTACATATGATAATAAATTAATCTGTGTTCAGGAATGTTCCCACGTATCAGAGCTCAAATACTATGAAAGAGACTGGTATCGTTAATTCAGGGAAAAAAATTACTCCTTCTCAGAATTCCTGGGGTTATTCAGGGCTATTTAAGTACTAGGGACATCCTAGTTAGCAGCTTAGTTGTTATCACCCATTCTTAGAGGCAAAAATAATTTAGCATTATGGAGACAATTCATTTTGTGCCACTTGGCCTCAGTGCCAGAGAATAGTTCCAATACTAATATTAATATATCAGTATTAACTAATGATGTGGCTCTGTGAGTCAGATTGGGAGAGAGACTTTTATTTTCCTCTGTTTATAAGAAGTTCTTGTTTTTGCATAGCTGTGCATTGTAATAAAGAACAAGATTTATATTGTTTTATTGTATAAAGAATACTAATCTCTAAGCTACCGTAAATTTGCATGTTTTCACTGAAATCCACAGGACCATGATTAAATTTGAACTACTGATTAAATCTTTTGCTTGGTTATCACCCAGGTTCTTAGTGGTTTGCAAGATCAAACTGTAAGGGTCTAATCCAATTATCTCTGCCAAAGGAATGTTGACTTTGACTAGGTGTTACAGGATAAGTGTGTATCATGATTTCAGAGTCATTATAATGAAACCCACCTAGTACCTCAATTATGCTGAGAACTTTCAAAAAGACATTTGATAAATTTTGCACTCTTGAGAGGTGTCGGAGTGATGGTCCTGAAGGTTTAAGTGTTTTGTTTCACCCCACAATAGACAAAGAGCAAGCAGCTGCAACACACGTTTTCTCTAAGCTGCACCAAATCAGCAACCTCTGCTTCTGACAGTCAGAGATTAGTTATGGCATTGCTGTGTTTTTAGTGAGAGAAAATCTATCCAAACTGGGTCAGGAAAAAAGGCTTGGAGAATGGTCCATCAGCAGCCTCAATTGAGTCCTAAATGTGTGAAATAGACAAGTTGATTTTCTTCTTTCACTCCTTAATTTCTTTATCCCACTCCTTTCCTCCCTTACTTTTTGCCTCTCCTATGAGAAAGAGCTTTAGTTTTCTGTTTAATAACAGCCTGAGTTAGCCAGACAAGATAATTTATTTCACAAAACTGCTGTGATCTCATGACCTAAAAGGTGGCTAAAGCAATATCTTAAGCAGCCTAATATGAGTATAAGGTCTTGGAGAGCTAATAGGGTATGCTCTGTGATTGTCTTTCTTCAGTTGGGAAGTAGAGTTAGCACCAGAAAGAGAAGCTGAATTGTGTAGGTTCACTTTGTTTTTCTGCTTATGCCCTTCTTTTGTCTTTTCTTACTCCTCTGTTTTGCACGTTTGCCTCAACTTCCCTGAAGGGAAGCAAATTAGCAACAACAGCAATCCTGACCCTCCTTGGCTAACTTCTGTAAAGCTGTTTTTTGCTTTTCTGTTCCAAAGAACATTCATTACTATCTTTAGTATGGTGTTTCACTGTGTTAAAAGTATGGTATTCTCTCTAGAGTTTTTATTGGGGTTGGGGGGGAGGGGGGTGTTGTTTTGTTTTGTTTTTGGTTTTTTCTCTTCTCTGGCTAAAGGGGGAATAAAGAATATAGTTAAAGCCTCACTCAATAGTTTAAATTTTCATGTTTCCACTTTTTTCTTCATCCCCAAATGACTACGGATATTAACTCAGTGGTGCTAGACTGGGAGAAGCAGTGGCATTAAACACTGTTCAGAAAAAAAATCAGAAAGTGTCACTAGAGCAGGAGCTAGACTGCAAGTCTCTTCCCTGGCTGACAAGTCCTCAGTCACTAGGGTGCATTAACCAAAGTCTATTGGTTGTGCTCACATATTTCATAACAATCAGCAGATCATATACTGTTGTAGATATTCCTGGGAGTGGTATGAGTTTGAAATACCTCTGTCAAAGATTAGATCCACTAGACCTTGGACTGAAGATGGCCATCCCAGCAACTGCACTAATCTGTAGGTTACTGAATGCATGAAACAAAAAAGAAGAAAGTTACAGCTTTAAAAATCTGTTTTAAAGCTTGCCTGGTTACTTGTATTTTTCCTGAAACCTACTATCTTCTGCCACAAGACGACCATTTAACATTTGATCTAAGAACAGCTTAAACTCTAAAGTCCCACAGACATAACAGACAGCTGAAATGCATTACACAGTTATGCATAGTACAGTACACCTAACAGTTATGTTTGGAACAGCTCTTGTGCTACTCAAGGTTCTGACTTCAAATTCTTGTTGAACTGTAAGAATGTTAGGGATCTAGTCCTAGTTAGGACTAGGCAGGACCCAGGCAGAGCTGTAAAGAACTATAATTATACGTACCACAGTTTATGTTTTGGATGAAGAAAACAAGGCTTGCTATTTCCACAAAATGTATTACTTTTGAACTTCTGAGGGATATTTTGCTCACTAATCAAAATCACATATAATTAGTAATGCAATAGTGTACATATCTAACCAGAGAAATCTTTAATGCACTTCAATCATATGCTTTCAGTTTGTGGCCAAGCAGCTCAATACATATCTTCTATGATCCTTGGATTCCTTTTTAACTCTATAGGCTGGAATTCATCAATTCCCACCATTTTCAAGTGCGAGAATTTGAAAGGTTTATTCTGATCATTAATCAGCCCTTCCAATTAAGCACAATTACACCCTATAATGATAGTTATAATTATTGATTGATTAATATTTCAACTATTAATTAAGAATCTTAATTAAAGGAGTTTTTTCATGTTATTTAAACTGAAACATGACTAATTATTTTATAATTTACCCAGTATGTGCAAAAAATGCATTAGTTCTGTTATGTTTTCTCTGTTTGCTGTACTGAAATACTGGATTTAGATTTTCAAAAATAGCTAATGGCTCCACCTTTGCGCAACCAAGCTGAGACATCTTTGTCCATCCAGATTTTCCAAAAGGGCTGAATTTGAAATAACTCTTACAATAGCAGCTACAAACTCACCCCATTAGATTAAATAGCTAATTTGAAAATCTTGGACTGTACCTGAAAACTGTCATGTATACTTGAATTGTTCTTTAGCCTACAAAGTGTCTCACAATATGTAAACTGAAGACATCTTTTATACTCTGGTATGAAAGTAAGTGCAACTAAAGTTGTATTACATGAAGTATGATGCAAAACTCTAGTCTCTAAAAAATTCAGGTCTCTAGAATATTTATATTGGCTGTCAGTGAACTGAAGTACAGCTGCAAAGAATGGATTCATAAAGACAACAGAGAAAGTCTAAACTTCAACAAGATGATGAGGCACTTAGAGATACCCATAGGTGCAACTCTTCCTATCTGGAAGAAAATATGTGTCAACTACAAGGCAAACTTATATAGAGAATAATTGTGTGGACTGCTTATTGTAGTTTAACTCAGCCTTTCACTTGTATTTCACTACTCTGAACTCTTTATCTCAGTGTTTCAAAAATCATCATTTGGGTGAGTCTTTTAGCTCAAAATAACATATTTTTTCTAGCACAGCCTATCTGTTTTATACTGTAGATATGGTAGCACTTAATTCCATTAAAATTGATGCATACAAGGACAAGTTTTTAAAAACCTATTGTCAGAATTTTTGGTGTCTACAGCTAAATTAGCCACTCCTTGTACAGCTGCTAGATAGAAGTAAAAAATTCTAGGCTGTGATTCATTTCACGCTTAAATAGATCCTTAAAACATCAGGTAAATAGTTCTCTCGTACAGCTTATTTTTCTCTGTTGACTATAAAGGGAGGCAAAGATGACTTGTTCAGCTATGTAACTCTTAAATTAAGAAAGATCAACCTTTCCATGTGTGTCCAACTCTTGCACATGCTATTTAAAATTTTAACTTCAGTCTGTGCAAAAAAGTTTCTATGCTGGAATACACATTCTCAGAATATTAATTTTAACAGTTGTTATGCTGAACATATAAGGGGATTATTTGTGTGAACATAAATATTGGTGGAGGAATCATGTTGTTTTGTCCAAGAATACAACTGAACTCAATAGAACAGAGTGTAAATTATATGCACTTTTTATTAGAAAATTAATCAACGGGGGATATTGATTTACAGACTAATAGGTTCTGTTAGAATAGATTCTTCTAACTATAGAACTTTTAGTTTAGGGAATGTTATTTTACTTTAAAAACATCAAAATGAATTGTCCTCTGGTTATATTAAAAAAAAAAAAAAAAAAAAAAAAAGTTAAGTAATTTCAAGCTATTCCATTGCCATTTCAAAAAGAAAAGAATCAGAAAAGAAACTAAAAAAAAAAATCAGTTAATTGCACGTATGGCAGATGCAGTGGATATACCTCAGCCTGTAAGTAATGGGTTTTGTTGATAGTATACACAAGTAAGCTGGAAATTCTCTAAAGCTCGTGACATATTTTGGACAAAAATATGAATTTAACTGCTAGACAAGGCTAAAAAATTATGGAACTGTCTGCTTCATAAATTCACTTGTATCAGATCCTGATGCACCTGTCCTGAAACTGGCAGAGATCAATAGAGGCAGAAGCCTTTGCACCAAGAGGATGTTAATCTCTGAGGATTGGTCTGTTTTTCAGATTGTGAGAAAATCCAGTTTTCTTTGTGGGGCCTTTTTGTTGTTTTTTGTTCAGTTTTTAATCTAGCCTGACACCTGCAGATGACTAAAGCAACACCTTGTTGAGGAAAGGTGTCTGGCTTAAATCACTCTTTGCCCTGTATCAGCAGTGTGATGAAAACACCACTTGGAATGAAACTTAAAGGCCTGAGATTTTCACTCAAGTTATTATGATATCTGTACGAGGGAGATATTCAGGAATGAATGCAATTTGTATTGTATAAAGTGTTGGAAATTACTTTGGGCAAATTTTCACTGGAAATTCTTCCAAGTCCTCATCAGAAGTCCATTGTGGCCAAATGAAAGATTCCCCTTTTTTTGTGAATGCTAGCTGGGCTTGTACTTGTCCAAAATGTCTGGTATGAGATTTATATTCTGAAACTGCAGAAAGTTTAGTCTGCAATAAAGTGAGGACTAAATCTTGGTATATTTTCTGTACTACTTGACCAACTTACTTTGACTTTTATTGAGTTTAGATGAAGTAAAAACTCAGCAGTAGCCTGTACAGTCTCCTTCACATTTTGAATATTGGTGACCTCTTTCCATCAATAGTTATATAGATACCAGTGCCTGCCAGTTCAGAAACCATTTATGAACATACATTTGCCTACATTATAAATAATCTACTTACAAAGAATCTGTGTAAAAATCAAGAAATTGAAAATATATCTTTTATAGTTTTTCCTTGTTTACTTTATCTGATTTTAAGCATATAAAAATTTTCTGTCCATGCTAATCTGTCAATAGATGAATATTAATAGAGAGCTTTAAACACTCAAAGAATATATAACTAAAACAGGTTCTGATTTTTAAATCATTAGTGGTTCACTTGTAGTCTAGTCCAAGACTTAAATTATCAATTCATTTCATATCACTGGGTACAATAAATATTGCCAATCACTAGTTTGGATACCTTTTCTATCTCATTCAAATTGTACAACAAGGTGAGTTCTCAGTGATGAACTGAATTTCCCTGAAGTTCACAGAGCTTTTAGTTATCAGCATCTCTCCCTAGCACACAGGGCCTCACATTGCTCACACAGACAGCACCAAAATGCACTGCAGAGCTTTTAATGCATTCTGAATAGCTCTTGTCATTCAGGATCCTTCATTTCATGTTTCAGATTTTCCCAGGGGGCTTTGATGTTAATCCATTTCACACTTCTAACACATCTGTTCTTCTTCTGGCTTTCTTATCTCTTCTGAGCATTCAAATAAAAAAAAATAATAAAAAAAAAAGTTTTAGCTGTCATTGTGCAGTTTCTGAAGCAAGACTTTAATGATGAAGCATATTCTAGCTAACTTCATTGATACTTGGTTTTAGCCACACAAGGAGTTATGTATGCACAATATTTCCAGGGCTAACTGTTTCCCCATTATTTTGAATTTCTTTTGACTCTTCATGCAATTAAGAAACAGCTGCCTGTCACAGCCCCTAGGAATGAGACAATGTGGTCCAGTGATTAATTTTTGAACACCAACAGTTCAGTCTTATAAGAAGAAGCCATCATTCTCTGGCGACATTAATTAAGTAGTGATAAAAAAAAAAAAAATAAAAGCACACGTAGTTGTCTATATGAAGCAAAATGCTGAGCAAACATTTTGCTGTGGTCATTTCTGGTTATAACAGGTGTCACCACAATTCAGTGTTCTGATCCTTGTAAAATCTCCAAGAAGTTACTTTTTCTTCCTTCAGAAAGCTAAGGTTTAAATTAGAAATATGTAGCATTAATAAGCAACTTGGGGAATTCATTATTATTTTCCATCACACTAGAAGTTGGATTTTTCTCACAGCCTTATGTATCTGGTCAAAACTAGATGTTCAGTCTCACTCCACAGTCAGTGGTAAAATACTGGGAACTCTGGGTGTGATTCATCCCATCCTAAAATTACTGTCTAGATGGGTGGGATGAATCACCATCTCTAGGTGTCACTTTCCATTGACATGCGAAATTTCTGGATGACAGCTTAAACTACAAAGTTAACATTCAGGTAGGTTAGAGCCAAGTAAAAATAATCCTAACTTGTGATTTTACTTTGGAGAATAAAAGAACTATTTTAAATGTCCTTAAAAGTTTCCTTTTCATCCTTTTTTCCCCTATGCCTTGGTAAAGTATTAAGGATATTAATGATTGTCCCTTTTTTAAATATGAAAATGTACTATTCCATGGTTAAACTTTAAAGGAAATGTTCTATTGTATAGTCACACCTTATTTGAGGCATGTTTTGTGGGACTGACCAAAACTGGTTGCTTAACAAAGGCAGTAACTTAATAATGTTGGAAAAGAATTGTATTCAAAGCATCACTATAGACAGGAGGTTACCTAATAACATTCTATTGTAGGCCTGTCACTGTCTATGAAAGACATATATTATCATATAAATGAAAAGACCGCTTTTTTCCATCCTCCAAAAAAAAAAAAAAAAAGAAAGAAAAATTTGTTCAGACCAAATTCTAGCAACACAAAGTTCTTTGCAAATTCTTAACAAAACTATTGACAGTTCTCAAGTATTTTTAAGCCACTTCAGTAGCTAATTAGGAGTGACGTGATTCTGATGTCTTATTACTTGATGGACAATTAATATTAAAAAAGAAGAATGATCCAAGTAATAGTCTGTAGACGACAGCTTTACCATGGGATGATTTCTTCTGGCTTATTTCCTTTGCTGCTGTTCCAGTATTTCTACTTAGCACTGCAAAGTCCCCAAATCATTTGTCTTGACCGTATGAAAAAAGCAGGATGTTCTCATTTGGCCATTGCAGATGGTGGTCTGTAAAGATGCTTCAGGCTTTAAAGATGATTTAAGCATTAAAAATGATTTAAGCATTAAAAAGTTTGACACAAACAGTGCAATCTCTAGTGAACAGGGAAGTCAAAGGATGTGTACAAACAGGGAGGTAATGGATCTGCCTAGAAAATCTGATTAATATAATGAAATGTTATTCACATAATCAATCCCATTTTGTTCAAAAGAAATCAACTTCTGAGCAGTAATTACATTAAAGCAAAGATAACTTTTTATGATGGAACAATTTTCTGTCAGAAATGCTGATTTTCCAAATGAAACACTACACCAACAGTAGCTTAGCTGCTATTTTCACCAAAAACCTAGTTGAGACAATTTCTATGAAGTTTCCTATCATTAGAATTAAAGCACATGGTCAAAATGAAGCACCTCATTTTGCCGAAACTAAATGCTTTAATAAGATCGTGTAGATTTATTTTTGTCAGAGTTTTACTTTTGTGGATAATGTAGGTGTTTGGACAGTTAATTCAGATTTAAGAAAAGGAGACATTTCCAAACAAGTTAATTTCCCGAATAAGAGGAATTTCAGGTTTCGGTGACTATTTGATTATTCTCTTAAAACAGAGTTACAGACTCAGGCCTAGAGCTTGTAACTTCCCAATGCTTAGGAAATTTTGGACAGCTGCCCAAAAATATTTTAAAAGTCCTTGTTTAAAAGTACTGAACAGGTGAAAAATATGAATTTTCTTCTAAAAGGGAGCCTTTTATAGCTGTTTGGTTTTGTCTGGTTAGTTTTGTTTGTTTTCTTTAAAAAAAAAAAAATACACCAAAATAACACAAAAAAAGATTAAAAGACACTTTGTAGGTATATGTGTGTGGTGTGTGTGTATATATATATATATATATATATATATAAATGCTAAGAATTAAAAAAAAAAAAAAGAAAATAAAAGAAGTAGTAAAATGTGACAAAACACAGTAGGGCCAACTAGGAAGATGTTTTTTAATTTGTCATATGCAGTCAAAATCCTCCACATATTTTTGATCAGATACTGAAGTAGTTTGGGAGTTACGATTTAGATGGTTTGTCCTGTACTTTGTGATGTCAATTTTGCAAAAAATGTATTTTTTTATCTCCTTTCACAACTGAACTCCTAGTTAAAATACAGTTCTCATCATACATTTCAGTGGCAAACTCAGACAATGGGGAAAGTGTGAGGTGGAGTCCATCATACAAGCCTAATTAGAAAGAAAAGGAATGTAGCAGGTAGTCAGCCATACCTCCCATCAGCTAAGGTGTCGACAAGTGAGTGTTTCTAACTTCAGTTTGGTCATGCAAACTGATTTAATATGAAATGTACTAAAATGAAAAAGTCTGTGCTGATTTTGTCAATAAGAAATGAGGATTTTTTGTCATTTTTCCTGGTGTCTTTAAGGTGATAATTGCTTGCTACCGCTGTTAGATAACAGAGCTGCTAGTCAAGTGTCAAAAATGTCTGGTTCAAAGCTATGTTCCTTATGCTGTAGATGGTGTATGTGGAGTGATTTTTAGTGTTAAGTGTCTGAAGTGCTAGTCATTTTTCTTTAGCACATCCCAAAGGACACAGGAATTAATAATGAACAAAAAGTGTCACAAAGACCAACACTGTTTGTTTGTTTGTTTGTTTGTTTGTTTGTTTTTCCCAGTATGGCATCATTTTGTATTATGTGCTACCAATGTGCTCCCATGCCCTCCAGTTTCCTTTTTACCTTTACTAGTAGTCATGTGGCTCACACACCTCAGTTCTATATTTGATGCCTATGGTTTTTGAGTCTGCAGACTCATTGCCACTGGTTTTGAATAATCTCTATCAGCTTCACATTGTGTTGCTTGAGTGGACTAATTTGTATTCTGAATTTTTCAGTTGTAATGGACAACCACTCCCACCCTCCCTCATCATGCAATTCTGGAAAGTTTATCCATTC
>NW_010312716.1:35831-55347 GCF_000700745.2 Antrostomus carolinensis
TTCCTGCTTCTACACACTACTTCCTGTTTCAATTATAGGAGGCTAGAGAATATGACTAAACTTACTTAAAGGCTCATGAGAGACGTGTGATTTTGTTACTCTTCAGTGAATTGAATAACCATTAAAAACAAACCCAAAACCTGCTTCTCTGACTCACATTGATATTTTGTCCCAGAATGAAAAAAAAACCCAAACCAAACCAAACCAAAAAAACCCACACCCCAAAAAACCAAAACAAAACAAAAATTCCCTAGGATGTCTGTGTTATTGTTAGAACTACAAACAAATTTGAAGCTTCCAAAACAGCCTGTTCATTTGAAGAATATACCTCAGCAGTGCTGTCAGAGTCTTTTGACTCTATTTGAAGCTGAAGGGACATACTGTTTCTCAAAAATCATTATGTTTCAAAGTAATGTCTTAACTCAGGTACTCAAATTACTAAGTTACTAGTTATCCATGTGTTGAATACAGGATGACAACTTCATTTTCTGAGGATGCTAAGTGACTTTCCAGCCTGGGAAGTGATATTCCATTTTAGTAGGTAAATTACATTTTTTAGACTTCATAGTCTAAATTGAATTTGAACCTCCTCAAACCAGATAGACAGACAAAATAGAAGTTCTTATGGTAATTTTTATTTTAGACCCCCGCCATGCTAACTACATACTCCTTGCCCTCAGATGTGAGACTTGACCACTATCTGTGTGTTAGAAATCATCTGAGAACACACTCACGTATGCATATATTTACAAAGGAAACAAAACAAAACAAAGTTTCCCAAAGCAAACCAGTCCTTCCAGATGAGGGAGTTGTTCTTGATCAGGGACCCTGCAAACAGGGGAAGCATGTGGCTGAACTGAATTCAAAAGCAACCCTCTCTGGAGTTTAATAAAGCATTAAGAGCAGAAAAGCTGGCACAGAGGGGACAACTACCACTGGATGCTGGGAAGACAGAAACAAAAAACATTTTAAAAACATTGTGAAGGCAAAGGTTGTAGAGGGGAGGAGAACAGAGGCACTTATTTTAAAAGGACATTTTATCCTTTGAAAACCTGTTTGCTTTGGTCTGTTACTAAAAAATTAGGACAAGGATTATTATCCTATTCATTTCATCCTGTTTCATGGAACATTGTCCTATAAAAATAAGTTACTGTTATTATCATGATAAATAAAGGACAGATCTGAACAGCACTATAAATTTTGGTAGTTTTAGATCTATTCCATGAATTTAAATGGATGTTTTTGTCACGGTTATCTATTCCCTTGACCACTCTTTTTAAAGAATTAAGAGTACAGAATTTTAATATTCAAATAAACTGCATTTTGCAGCATCATTTCTTCAGTATTTGGAAATGTAGCAGTGCTAATAATAATGATCATGCCAAAATATAAACATTCACTATAAATAATTGTTACAAGACACAAGCAAAACACAGAACTTAGATCTTTTCTTAATCAAGCTCTTTTATCCTTGTTCAGTGAGCTGTTGGATTAGGGTGAGGATGAAGACCTTGAAAATTCAGACTTTCCAAATGAAACAAAATTGCAAAGGTCCTGAAATAAACCAGGAATCAGTGAAATACATCTGCAAAAAATGATTAGTTATGGGGAAGAATTAAACACACAGGCTGGAAACAGCATTTTAAGAAATAAGTCAAAATTCCTACTGATCACACCAAGGAAAGGAAGTAGTAAAAAAGCATTGTTATTTAATATGAGGGGGAAATGTCTGGACAGAGCTACACAGATCTCTGGGGATGATGGAAAACAAATTAGACATATTCTGCAATAGAATAGGGACTGAATATAATGGAAAAAATCATAATCATGGGTCAGAGGATCAGTACTCCATTTCACAGGTCTCTGACATTTCTGCGTCATACAGAGACATTTAAATGGCTTCCTGTTTACCAGAATCTCAGGTGAAAAGGAAGAATAGTTTTGAACAATGTCCCATAAGTTCCATATCAAGATGTGTAAAATAAAATACCAAACTGAAGCAGTTGGCTTTATGACTAACAGCTATCACAGCACTACTGTAGTCATGGCATGTTCTACAAGTTACTACCTTCCAATGACAAGACTTGCTTAAGGGCAGTCTTTAGCCAACCTGGCATGCACTTCCAAAATTAGTTTCAAAGAAGAAAAACAAAAAATGGAATAAAATCCAGATAAGTAACTGATAACTGTTGATAGGGGAAACAGAGAATAAATAAGATTATCCACACTAACTTTTTAAACTATGTGTCTTGTGTACTGCATGGTCTGTCTAGATTTGACCCTCATCCGAAATACTATCATGGAGGAAAAACAGGAAAGTATACTGGGAATATTTTGAAACAACATGGTTATGTTTTATTTATTTTAGGGGAAAGAGGGAACATAGTGGAAATAGTTGGATTGACAAGAAAATGCAGGGTCATCCAAACCAATAGCTTCAAATATGGAGTTTTGTTGGTTTTTGTTTTGCTTTTTTGTGGGTGTTTGTTTTGTTTTGTTTTTCTGCAACTTACACTGTCAAAGACTTTGTGGGTCTTAAATCTACATTCTTGTCAAAATAAAAAGTAAAAAACAACCACACAGGCCAAGATAGACAAGACTTCTTACTAGGTCATTCATCTAAATTCAAATTATTTTTCTGTCCTCACAGAGTGTCAAAACCACTCACATGTTGTTAATCTTCATATATATCTTTTTACAGTCTTACATTTAGAGCTATTAATTCCTTTTCAATAAATACTCACAGTTTCTGATCCAAATATACTCAATGCTCAGTTATATAAAGTCGTAATGTCATAGGGAGGTAACCCAGAAAAGATGAAATACATGTAATTGAGATTATAGGCATATAAGTAACATATTCACCTTTGAAAATTAGATATGCATAGTTGGAAACAGCTTTAAATAAAAGCAAGAGCTGGAAGTGGCGTATATTCTATTTTAATGTATAGCTGACCTGCATAACAAACACTTTCATTGAATGATCCTATGCTATACTTGGAAGCGGGCAGAAGGTTGGAAGACTTGCCTAAAGTATACCTGAATAATCCAGAAATAACATAATCACCTCCACTTTAGAAATGCTTACCTGGGGATACTTTGGGGAATGAGTGGATTTTTTATTTTTTTTCTTTGAGTTTTGGAAGCCTTCTCTTTCATTACTGTTGCTTATTTTGTTCATGAAATCAGTAGAAGTTATGTTGACATTTTAATTACTGATCAAAAATAAGGTCAGGAACAAGCCAGTGAAAAGAAGCAAAAAACTTTCTCAATTAAAAAAACACAAAATAACCTATCCGAACCCATTTTAAACTGTTTGCTCCGTGTTGGCTGTTTTTTTTTTTTTTTTCTTGGTTTTTTTTTTTCTTTTTTTTCAAATAGACGTTCAATTCTTCACATGATATAATGAATAGCACACACTAAGCATTGAACAAATAGGTCTGTAATTATACTATGGGGTCTTGGTGACACTGATAAAACATTCACCATCACCTTCTTATTGGAATTAGGCTAATTATGTACATAGTTGGGTGCCCATTAATCCTATTATTATTATTATTTAACAGTATTATTCATAATTTAAGTTTTCCTTCCTTTAATTTCAGCCCTGTAACAAACGAGAATGTTCCATGCTTAATTAACAGCCAAAAGCTTGAAAGTACAGTATAATGGGACATTATGGGGGCTTTATAGTGAGTTAATGACATAGCAACCAGCTAATGAGAATGAAGAATTTTTACAATGGCATTCTAAAATGAACGACACAAAAGCAAAAGTTGTGTCAAATAACATCATTGCCAGTATCCCTTCTTAGTCTTCAGAAGTGAGATAGACTTTAGGACCATATCCTGCACTCCTCAGAGAATCCATAACCTAGCAGTGGTTTTCTTCCGTATGAGAAAAGTTAGCTTAGTAAACCTTGTGCTACAACATTTGCAGTGCCATTCTCAGCTCTCTAGGAGCCATTCTCTTAGGTTAAAATCTATCTCATAATGGGGAATAAAAGCAGGGACAGGAGAGGTGAAAAACTAAGGCTGAAAGAGTCCTAAAACAAACATCTCTCTATAAAATTGCCTTTCATCCTGCATTGTATTAGGCTGGCTTGCAGAATGGCGTTGTTGTCTAGACATGATGGAAAAGGAGACTTCTAAAGAAGAATACTGAATTCAGCATAACACTGATATTTAAGGGGCCTGGATTTTATTCTTATTCAGGCTCAATTTCACTGAGTAATATTCATGAGATCTGTAAATGTCATCCTCATATGTATTTTGCTGAAACAAGGTGTTATGGGGACACAATGGCTGTATGGAGGACAATGAAGAAGAAGGATTTTCAGGTAAATGGTAATTCATTAACTGCACAACAATTAGAAGTCTAGTATGTTCCTCAAAGTTTTACAGTATTAGTGCTACTGCAATTCAACCCAAATAAAACTTACTAAAGTAACAATATTCTTACATTAAGTAATTACAGTAGCATACACAGGATACTCTCTATTCTGTCTAATTTAGTAAAGGCTGAACTATTAATTACATTTTTCACCTGGGAATACTTCTCTGTTCTTGTTTAAGAATGGCCAGTCACAATCAGCCTGAGATATTTCTCTGTAACAGATGAAATTACTTATTTTCCAGAAACACTTCTCCCTCCTTTGACTCAAAATGAAACCTTTTTGCATCAGAGACTTAACTTCAAAATGTCTGTGTTTAAATTATATTAATTTTACCCCCATGTTTATCTGATTTGCAAACTGTTTTAGAAGTGCCAGTTAAGCCTCTTACTATCCCTAGATATAAGTAGGTCTGACTGCAGATCTCAGCTGACAGTCCTTCATATGTGTAATGGAAAACTCTGTAGGAAGGAACAGTCATATGTAATAACCAGGCTGTGTTGCATCATTTCTAGTTCTGCTACCAGAAATCTTTGGTCTCAAAACCTGCTCCTGAATCCAAAGCCTGGGCTGTGCAGTCAGCTCATATTCAAGATATATCAAAGTGGTTTTCTGCTCAGTGAAACAAAATTACATATTTGACTAAGAGGAGAAAGAAAATGTGTATCTTTCATCCATCGACCCCAATAATATGTGGAAAAAGTAGGCAGAAAAGTGATTAATATGAAATTGTATAAACACATAAGTGCAAAGAATTATTGCCTCATTTTCCTGTAAGCAAAGGTGAGCTACAGGTTTTAACATACAAATAAGGCTGCAGGAGAAAAAGCAAAAGGTACATCAACAGCATGTCGTGAGGTCTCTGTTGAAGAACACATGCCTTTTCTTTACAGCGAGGTCGAAGATGCTACAGCAGAAAATAAGTTTTTTTCCTCGTTGCTGCTATTTTCCTGGCATTTGTTTCAGTAATTTCAGAAAGTACAGAATTGTAGTTTCTACACTGCTTTGATATGAGTTGAACATAGGAAAGACTAATTTTGATTTGCTATAAAGGCCTGAGAAGACATGATTTTTTTTTACATTTGAGAGCTTAACCCTAAAAACCAAATAAAACAAAATAAAATAATTTCTTATTCAAGTGTTATTGGTTCTGCACATATTCTGCATCAAGAGAAAAAGAATTACCACCTCTCTCATTCCCTTTGTGCAAATCAGAAATGAAAACTAAATAACTGGGCATACCATGCCAAATGCTCATAAATCAAATCTGCTCCTAAATAAGCAGTATTCATAATAAAGATATGCAAATAGCATTGACAGAAGCCATGCAAATCATTTCACAAGTAAATCAGGGTAAGTGGGCAGTAATAAATTCCAGTTTGACTGGAACAGCAGAAATTTAGATGAATTAGTGAAAGGTGGGAATGTTTTACAAGCAGATGGAAAGACGGTAATCATTTGATCAAGTGCAACTGGACACTGTAAATTGTTCCATATTGCATTTCAGGATGAGACATGTATGCAGTAGTAACTTCTTCCAGATTTATTTTTATAAATCTTTTAGGTGAGGATAAAACATGTACAGAACTATCAAAACAACATAATGTAATTGAATACAAATCTAATCCAATGACTATTAGAACTGGAGAAAAAAATTATGTTTATTATCATGGAGTTTAGATGAAGCTACCTCCACAATACCTGTGGAAGGGACTTTAAGATAAGGTGCCAACTCATACCTTCTTCACAAAATATTATTTTTTTTTCCTGGCTGCATTATGTAAGAGAAAGGGAAGGAACACAGACAACCCTGAGGAACACATATATGTCAGTGATTCACAAAAGAGAGGATCATTTGCTGTTTCTTTAGACAACCCTTATGCTATGCTTATCTTGTATGATATCTAGGAACTAGGGTAATAGGTCTATTAGAGACTACAAAGACAGGTAAAGTTTCATGAGGCAGAACCATGAGTTTTAGCCTCAGTAAGGCTCATGTGACCCAGGTACCTAGGCTAAACTCTAGATTTTCACACACAGACATTTAACATGAAATATTAAAACACCATGTTATTTGTACAGACAAGTCTCTCTGTGGTTGGTATGCATATACTCTCCTTTTGTTATAAACAGCAAGATAGAAAGATTATAACCAGTGACTTAAAGCTTGAGGTTCTACTATTATGCAACTAAATCCATAGTCAAACACCTATAGTGGAGCCAAAGACTGTTTCAAGCTATTTGGCCAGAGTTTATTAAATTATTTTTGAAGTCACTTATTAAAACAACAGTTTTTTGAGCAGGAGAATGAATTAGCTATCCCATTAATATTTCTGCAGATTAGAGTAAACTTCCCAAAAAAGGAGCCAGTCCTTCCTTCAGAAGAGATACAGTTAATGCAGCAAAACCTTGTCAGAGCATAATTTCTCCCATACCCTCAACTCCTTCCCTATTGGAAAGATAATTTTTCTCTAGCTTTTTTTTTTTTTTTCCCTCCTCTGTGCCTTTTTTTTCCAAAGCACAAACTTTAGTCTAATTTCTTAGGTGACTGAGATGCTAATCAAGCAACTCAAGACAGAGAGGCTAGTGAAAATAATCAAATGTGAAACTGTCCAGGGGAAACACTCCACTTTGAAGTAAAAGAGAGGAAATTTTCATTTTGAACCCACTAGAGACAGCCTTCCTGTTACAAAGAAGACCCTTGGGAGTCAGTAACTGATTTGCTCTTAGTCAGGCTGGTATCTCAGTGACAGGGCAATTGTAATTAGGATGAATAAAATGAGAGATGTGCCAGCTTCCCAATTTGTAATTCAGTGAGTGACATTAAAGACACAGCATTTTGTTTAATTTTTCGAAGAATCAGGTGCTGTGCTAACAGGTAGCAGGACTTCCCCCTGTGGAGATTACTTACATAAAATCTGAATCTGTCTCCATGCAGAGAACAAATAACATACAGGCAATGAAGCCCAGTTGGTTATGTTCTTCTTGTTGGAATTCTTGGTAATCTTTAGGAAAAGTTAAGATAGAAAATGAGGTGTCAGAATTTGTTTTTTCCTTCTGTGTTCAGTTAAGCAAGAGGAAAACAATGGAGTTTCACTGAGGTAACTGATGTCAGACTCTGATCTTTCATCTTTTCCTCTAACTAATGAAAATTACAGGGTACAAATGCATCAAAGACAGTTCTTATCTTTGTCATTAGAATCAGTAACTCCGAAAGAGAATATTTTTCAGTATTATTTTCTGGGTATTTACAATTCATTGCCAGGTAAAAACAATAGTTGTTAAAGAAAATGTGTAAAGGTACATAGGTAAAAAATAAAAGTTCATATTTAAGAATTGAACTCTATTGAAAAACTCTTTTAAAGTGAGATGTTGTAAGTGACTCATAGAAAATCACATGTAATGGGGAGGTTTTGTGTCAGTCTTCATCTCCAAACATGAAATAAAAAAAAATAATAAAAAACCCCTCAGATAGAAACAACACCCTCTTTAAAGCAAACAAACAAAAACCAACCAACCAACAAAAAAAATCCTCACCCAGATAGAGGCATGGGATTGCAAAGAATAAGTGAGGACAGTTACAAAATAATCATTTGGTGGCTGTATATATAAAGAAACATGGATCCCCAGAAGCTGAGACCTGGCTTTGACTCTCATTCAATAGCCACTAGCACATACCAAGCACCCTGTGAAAGAGACAGCCAGGGAGTGATAAGTATACTGCATATCATTTTACCACTTTAGTTCTCTGAGTTGAAATAAGGCCCTGAATATGAGTGTAATTCAAACTTGAGCAAATTTCTGCATATATATATATATATTTCTTCTTATTATTATTATTTTTTAAAAAATATTATTTTTATTTTTGTCCCGTGTCACCCCCCCTCCCCCCAAGAGTTGCCTTTTAAAACTGGAGGCAAAAGTTCCAGAAGCCTGGAGAAAATTTGTATTTGAGCAAGTCTTTGGTATGGTTGTCTGACCCTTGGAAATCTATATATACTCAGAAAAGCCTTTGTGTCCTCAGACATTTTTCAAAACAAATACAAGCTTTAATGCAGGATTTGTGCTATCATTGGTGGGTCGTTCAACATTGCAGGGGCCATAAGTCCAAAACAATCAAGTCCTCCTCTGCCATAACAAGTCAAAATGGTAAATACAGCTTTAACCATGCTCTGCCACTGAGCTTAAAACTTGGCTGTGTCCAGTCTGTAGTAGTGCCTGAGTCTAATTCCAGTGAAGTTCCTGTCTATACTACAGATTGAAGCAGGTTTGTAAACAAGTGGGTCAGGAGACAACCTTACTGTAACTGGTCCCTCTGGCAGTTCTGCATCTGTCCTGTAGTTGGACTGTCAGGGTTACCTGAAGATGTCTCTTCTTGAGCTGTCAGTCCACTCTGTGTCACAACCATAAAATTGTGTTGATAATGTCACTTTTCAAAGGGAAGGTACCTTCCTTTCTGACTTGCTCCAGCTGCCTCCATCACCTTGTTCTGTCATGAAAGTCATTTACTGAAGAAGCCAACTGCTATGTGGGTCTGTTACTTCTAGTTCTGTGCTTACCAAATGAAATGATATATGCAGCTGTTTAGGGGCTGGCTATCTATCTATCTGTCTATCTATCTAGTTTTTCCCTGACACTGGAAATTAGCAATTCCAAACTCTGACGTGAATTATCACAAATGTTGTCACCAAACTCCAGTCCATCATCATTACATCAGGGGGTGTAAAACCAACAAAAAGAAAAAGAAAAAAAGAAAAAAAAAAAGTAGGTCCCTGCATAGGACATCCCTACAGTCTTAAGTCTTAAAGGAAATCAAGAAGAGTAGACCTGTGCCTTCTGAGGGGTAAGAAAAGGATACTTTACATTTAAGCAAATTAAAAGATAAATGGGAGCTAAATCAGACGATTTCTATTAACAATAGAAGATGAAGAAAAGTTCCTTGGCTATCATACCTCAGCGTCAAATGAGTAATTCTGTTTGTAACATAATATTTTGAGATTTCTCAGTTTGAAAACCAGGATTTGAGACATTAGAGCAAAAAAATTTTACTTCTAGTTGAGTGTCCCACCATCACCTCATTCTTCAGAAAGTAACTAAGCTGGCTAAAATCCCCTGGCAATATACTAAGCTCTCTGTTTATAAATGCCCCCAGTCTTGTCATCCCATTTCACGCAGCTGAATCCCAGCAATGGTTTTGTTTCCAGTTTTCATCATTGACTTAGTTAACTTTTCTCCTGGAACAAGGTCTTGTGGCTCTCTTTTAATAGCCCAGCAACCACATAAGTGTAAAATCTGTTAAGGTTTGATGGGAAATAATAATAATAATAATAGCAAATAAATATATAAATAAATAAAGCATTGCAAATTACTGCTAGCCAAAGAAGCTAGAGAGAATAAGAGAACTTGTATGAATACTTCCATGGAAACTGGCTAGAGAGCATTTAGGCCTGTTTTAATGAGCAAAAGGACAAGCTAATGATGGTTGGAAAGCAATGGGAACATTGAATTCAAGACAATTCATTGTGTTCAAATGAAGCCCATCTTCAGCAAAGCATTTTAAAATATCAGTAAATAAAAGTAAAATCTTGTTAATATCTCTAGACAATGAAAAAATACTCCATCAAAAACCTGACAGACTTTAAATAATAGTATTACTTCACATGTGAGGAATTCTGGGTATCACAAGGAATAACCAACTAGGCTAGGGAGGAGATATGAAAAACATTTCAAGGAAAGGTAAATGATTGACTTTCTAAGTGACATGATATGGGCAGATGGGTCCTAAAATCTAACTTGTATACTTAACAGTTGGAGCTAACATGTATATGCAGTCCTAAGTGATTAATGAATCATGAAAGATACAGGGCCATTACTGCCATTATATTTTGGATAAGCAGACAGGAGTCAACACTTCACACTAGGCACAAGGTGCCAAAAGTGAGCTTGAGTTTATAAAGTGCATATACATCTGTCCACTTCTGTAACTGTCCAAGAGTTTGGAGACACATTTTGACTGCATCCAGAGTTTCCCATGGAAGAACAACTAACTAATCCAAGTTACCCTCTTCATTACACTTGAAACGCCAATTGAGGCTCAAAGTTGTGTCCAAAAATCACTTTGCATCCATGTAATACTAGCTTGCTCTTAGGTTTATCTTGGAGTCCACATCTAGGAAATTATGATAGAGAAACTTCAGGTTCAAACCTGCACTGAAAAACAGGAGTTCAGGGTACCACCTCAAGGATAAAAGTATCCTGTGGTGGAAGAAGAGATAGGATTTGTAATGAGCTTGATCTTGGGAAGCCAACAGATAAATTACAGATGGATAAAGGAGTGTGGGTCTGAGATCACACCAAGCCTAAGTATGATTTTTTGCCCAGAATGGGAAAGTCAATGTAGACAGCCACAAATGTTACCCACTGCCTTATTTGGAGAATCCAGCTTGTAAAAGTAATCCATTCTGTAGGGGATTACACCTGTGTACTAAGCCATGAGGATGAAAAGCTTTGCACTATTCAAATACAAATCTGGTTATTGTGTGTGCAGACTAGACACAGAACCGAGTTACTAATGTGCATAAAATTCAGGCTTCTGGTTCCAATCAGATAAATCAGTTCTTTTTCAAAGTATAAGAGAATAGGCTCATTTTCACCCCTGGCATAAGAACATGCAGGGGTGTAACGAATCTGACTCCCAGTAGAGCTGGAAAATTCTAGGAAATATCTGATAAATATTTGTTCAAATGCTTTGGGCCCTGACCCAGCAAAGCATGTGTACAGATGAAAAGCAGATGAGTTCTCCCAGCAAAATGAAAGGAGTATCTGCAGAATTATTCACAGGTTGAAATCAAGCATACACTGAAACATTTTTTCTGGGTGACTCTGGTTTATGGCTGGTATAAGCACGGACTCTACGCAGAGAACTGTTGGTACAATTTATTTCAGACAGAGAGCAATCATTGCTATTATTGTTATTACTGATACTTTACAGCCTTCATAGTGGATACACTTTGACTTTTATAATGTTTTCCCTTGATCCTAGTGTGGCTTGTTCCCATTCCCATGTATCATAATGCAGTTTATGCTGGCATAACTGCATCCACAATAGGCACTTATGTTGGTATTTCTGTAACAGCACATCAGAAATGGATGAGAAATAAATAAATAGCAACAAGAAAATCCTTATTCTCCTATGTGGACCATTCACACCAAACATGGAGTACATTCTGTCATGTCCTTCTTTTGCTTTTCAGAAAGAATAAAACAACCACCTGAAAGATGCAGGCAAGACCGAACATGCGAAGCTACTTCCATATAAGAGCACATTAAACAGACCAAACATCTTTAGCTGAGGTAAAAAATGGTCTGAGAAGATTGAGAGAGGTCTCTAAACTGTAAAGAAGAATAGAGAATGAGTATTTATTGTTTCTCGTGGCACAAAAATTATAGGTAGTCAAACAGAATTATCATATGGGAAGTTCTAAAAGCAAACAAAGGAAAGCACTTTTACATAAAAGAGAATTAATTGTGTAACTTGTTGCCACAGTAACTTGTGGATGCCAATGGCATCAAGCAGATTCAAAAAGATGATCAGACAAATTAATTAAAGGAAAATCCTTTCTAAAGGATAGACATAGATGTAAACACTCTAGGTGTCAAGGCTGTGTGTTGACTGAAGATGAGGAATATTGGCGAAGTGTTAATCTGTGCTTGTTCTGCATCTGGAATCTTCCAGACCATTGTTAATAGGATATTGGGCTAGATCACAGAAGGGTTTAGATCCCAGAACAGGCATGGGAACGTAATTTGACATGGAAGGCAAACATGGATGGAACTTGTCAGTCTCACACACTGCTCTTTTTTTTCAGCTAGGCTTAGTGTACCTTCTTTTACTATTGTTTTTGACCTGCTCTACAGAGGTCCAGTGCAAACAGGTCAGACTAAACTATGATCCTCTGATTATTTTTGTTCAACATGGATGGAGCTGGAGACAGAAAGAAGTTGTGGCACTAGATGATATCTGAGCATGGCTAACTAAAAGAGTCTTAAAGGGAACTCTTCTCAAGCACCCTGTCTAGAGCCACAGCTTAGCTCTGCCTTCCTGTGTCATGTCTTTTGCTTTATGGCTGCCTACACCTTGGTGAAGAGATGTGAAACTACAAAGGTTTGCTTTATTGAGAAAAATAGGTGCACTGACTATCTAGTTGCAAAATTGCATATGTAGCACCTCCACATAGGCTTAGAGGACTGTGATTTTCATTTCAAGCATCTCAGTTTTCTATAGGTACCAAATTAGGAGCTACCTTACAAATTCAAGCCTACTACATTTTTTAGCCTGGTAGAACTTGCCAATATAAACGATTTAGATTGATATTTGTAAAATCACCTAGGTATCATTTCACATCCAAAATAATCATGCTCATGTTCCTGACCTTTTATTCCTTTTGGTTAACATCACAGAAGAAAACACTGCCCAGAAAACCTGTGTGAAGCTGATTTCTACAGTCAAATAGCCCCCTCTTGCAGACATCTGAGAGTCTTCCAGTCTCCTTAGTTGTGATTAATGGGTCTATTCATGTGTGTAAAGTTATTAACAGAAATATTCATAGAACCAGATACTAAACCAATGAAGAATGAATTAACAGGTTAAAATGGGTGTACAGAGCTGATCAGGTTATGTTCCAGCTTAACTTCTTTGTAGTGTCCTAAATTATTTTTTTATAGCCTATTAAAAAAAAAAAAAAAAAAAAAAAGAAACAACCCCCCCAAAAAAAGACCCAAAACACCCAAACAAAACAAAACAAAACAGGCCCCTGCAGAAAACCTTACAGTTGACAATCCTGTCTGGCTGATTGCTAGCTTTTTTTTGTTTTCCTTGTTATGTGTTCAACTTGGCTAAGAAGCAAATTCCCACCCAGCTGTTCACTCACTCCCTTCTACACATGCAAAGGACAGAGGCAGAAACTAGGTAAAATGGAAACAAGGAAGTTGTTGGGCTGAGATGAAGACAGAGAGATCCCTTACCAGTTACTGTCATGGTCAAAACAGAAGGAAAAATGAAATTAATTTATTGCCAATTAAAAGGGACTAGGGGTGTTAGAAACAATCAAAAAAAAAAAAAAAAAAAAAAGGTCAAACCTTAAAGCAGCACCTTTCCTCTCATTTTCCTAGTCTCCAGATTCCTCTACCCACCCCAAGCTGCCCAGAGAGGTAGGAGGTACTGTCAGTACCTAGCAGCTTCTCTCTACTGCTGTTTCCCCACCTGCTCTGGTGCAGGGTTCTCCATGGGCTGTGGTGTGGATATCTGCTCCAGAGTGATCCTTTCCATGGGCTGCAGAAGGATCTGCTGTGTGCCTAGTGTACCTCCTCCCCTTCTCCTTCTCCACTGTTTGCATGGCTATTTCTCACTCTCATTCCCTCCTCCTCTCCGCCCAGTGTTTTTTGCCATTTTTAAACATATTTTCACAGAGGCACCTCCAGCCTCACTAACAGGCTCAGCTGGGTCTCATGGTGTAACTATTGTAGAGTTATGGTATGGGATGGCTTCAGCCTCTCCTCACAGAGGCCACTCCTGCAGCTCCCTCAGCTGCCAGCGCTCAGCATGGCCACTCATCACATTTCTGAATGCTTATGTTCACTGAAATTGCAAGGAAATAGCATAGAAATCCAAAGCAAAACATCACAAAGTGTAAGCGTATTAGGAAACATTCACTCAGGAAATGTGGTTGGAGCAGGCTGCATTCATGCTGCCATGACAGGCTCTCCGTGGACAGAGAAAAGTGTGTGTCTCCTGCCTTAAAACAAAAGACAATTAAAGAATACCATCGCGCGCGCGCGCACACACACACACACACACACAAAAGACTTTTTCTTCTGAGTAGATTTTTAAGGTGGAAGTAAAACCATCAGTACACAACGAGCGGGTTTGACAAAGTAGCTTAACAGATGGTTTGAAATTAGACATCACAGTTAGGCTGTGGCCAAGGTACTAAATGGGCTCCAGGAGAAGCTGTCTTTCTAGGGTTACAACTGTCCACTGCTTCTTCTGAAGCAACTGGTAATCTCAGGCAGAAATTGCCACTAGAGGGACCACTGGTCTGATCTCTCTGAAGAAATTCAGAGTTTCAGTGTTCCCAGGTGTCAGCTGAAGTCTTAAATACATCTGATGGTGGTGACTTTCTTGATGTGGGTGTTACTGGTGAGGCTGTCTCATGTGCAGTTAGGCAGCCCCATCTCATCTTCATCTATCAGTCCCTGTTTCATGGCTGGGTGATGGGGAGCATAGGGCAAACTACACCTTTATTGAGGAGGGATATATGAAAAGATAGAACAACTTTTCCTCTGTTTCTCAACAAGGACAGAAGAAGACATCATAGATTACACTTCAGCAGAAAACCCATAGGTTAAATATGAAAAAAAGCTTTAAGCAGCCTCAGAGGAACAGTTCAGGCAATGAAATAAAATGCCAGGAGAGCTTGTGTAAATGGGGAAATTATATTCAAGGCAGGATGTGATAAGCAATTATTAGAGATGCAAAAAGTCTATGAAATCAATCCTGCCATTATACAGGAGGATGGGGTAGCTGGCCAGAGGCCTCTGTTCCAGCCTTAATAAATGTGTATAGCAAAAGACTGCATTAGCAAAGGAGACACCAAGGATGCAAGCACAGAGCCATAATATTAAAGGGCAGAGACAACACTCTATTTACAATAAAATAAACATCATTTACACATGTGTTACCCATTTAAGTGAGAAGATGGGAAATGGAAGCAGGCACTGTCAGGCTACATTTAGAAGAGATGTGTTTGATGGAACATTTCAACGTGCTTCGATTGAGACCCCTGCTACTTTCCTTTTGAAAATTGCAGAGTAAAATGTGCTGGTGAATTGTAAAGGTTTCATCCCCCTTGATGTATTTTTATTGAACATGACTTGCAGGCTTCAAATTTTAATATTCTGTCCCTAGACTGCTGTCACTCACCATATCACACTTCTCAATTCACAGGGGTTAGAGTTTGAGGGAAAATGGCCCAGACATAATCATTAGGACACTTTGTTTGTCATAGAACTCTATAGTCAAAATGTAAATTTATAATTCCCATGTGAAAGAAAAAGATGGCATTTAAAAGGAAAAACATAAACAAAAAATAAATTTTTAAAAAATTCACTAACCGCCATGCTCTATCAAAAAAACCCAAAGCATTTTCTGATTATATCCCATCTATTTCCCAAGTGCTCGCTTCCTCTTAGGAACTTTTTCATCAGGGTTTCAGAATAATTTCATGCCTTTCTTTCCCCCCTAAGCCATCCAATGTGTCAACTTACAGATGGCAGCGTCCTTCTCAGACGTCATTTTCATTGCTACTAACTTCTGTGTCTCTGGAGGAAGCCAGCTTATGGTTCTGTTATGCCACTAATGAGTCTCCCATCTCTTCAGCAGTAAACAGTCTTTTTACTAGTCAATATTTGTGCTGCATTGTGCACACAACACCCTATGAATCTTGGCCCTGCTAGTCAGCACATTTTATGAATCTAAATAGGTTTTTTGTCATCTTCCAGAGACTCAGGATTACTGGCCTTTTTTTGTATATCCACAACATCTTGTGTACTTAGATCATAAATTCCCTATGAAAAATGCATGCTTGTGGCAGTGGGCAATCTAACTATCTATATTATTTATTTAGTCTCTCTGGAGTAAAAGCTAAATATATTGGCTTTTGACTGGTTAGGCGTTCTTGGTCCCTGTTATTCTACCTAGAGTAAAGCACAGACCCAGATCATTTGGAAAGCGTGAGATTTTCTAGGAAAAGCCCAAATTTGATATCACAAGGTACACCCACTGGACTGCACTGTAAAAATGAATAAAATAGGTTAAAGGAAGCACTAATTTGCCATATTAACACTCTGTGAATGTGTAAGCATGGTACAGTTAAAGTACGAAAAAAGCATTTACTGTATATTTCTTGGTAAGTAGGATAACTTCAGAGAAAACTAAATAGAATAACATCTTGTCAATGTCCTAAAGAAACAAACAAACAAAGAAAAAAATCCCAAACATATAACCTGGTATATAAGTTATAATTAATAGCAGGAAGAGCACATGAGCTAAATAAAATTGCCATAAGTAAAAACCATCACTTCTATTTATGACCATTCCTGAGGTGGATTTTTCAGAAAGGTACAAGAAGAGGTCTGTTGAGCTGCACTGAGATGCCTAGTTGCATTGGAGCTATTCTTGATTTACCATGATGTACCTCAAATGAGAATAGGACTTGGATTATCTGAGTCAAAACCCCTGAAAAAAGCCATAAATTCAGAATATCTCAGGCTAAAAGATTAGAAACTCCTAACCACAGTTGAAATGTGAGGAGTACATTGTATTCATTATCAGAATCATTCTTGCAAAAAGTCAAAAAACCTCTAGAAGTATAACATTAACTATTGGATGAGCTCCAGTTTCCTGGGAAGGCCCTAATGATTGTGCCAGACAGGTATTTTGACTAAGTGACTTCTGTCATTCCTCACAACCTCACTTCTCAACATATGATACATTTACAGTTCTGCCAAATATTGGGATATTTGAATCTGATACTGTTCTGCTGTTCTCTTTCTGACTATTCAGGAGCTGGGATATGCTGAAATCGCTTTAACACAGAAAGAATACAAAAACCTAGGGAAATGGGGTTTTCCCAGCTTCCTTTTCCTGCTTGCTGCATTCTTCATCTTAGACATCTTGACAGGCAGTAAATACTGTAAGGACCCTCAGACTATGAACTTGTAAGAAATCCTATAGGACTGGAGGCCCTTTAATCAACCTTACACTTGCATCTGCCATCCTGTCTGTACCACATGGAAGAAAACTGTAAAATAGGAATTAAAACTCAACAAACTCACATTCAATTAATATTATTCATATTATTAATACTTGCCGTTGAGGGACTTATCAGGAGATAATTGACCTTGTCAGTGTTATGCGCCCTCTGCATTACTGTTAGATCCTTCCACTCCCCTCATGCTTAATTATAACTTGATAAAGCCAAAAGAAAGTTTATTTTCCCCTTCCTTACTTTAACCATAGAATGTCAAAGAAGAGGGAGGCACGGTGGGAGGAGGAGAGATGGATCTCCTAAAACATGTAATCTGCTCAGTTAATAAAATGAATCTAACGAAGTTGCTCCCTGGGGCCTGACAAATGCACCTGTCGCCATCACCAGACAACTGATACAAAGTACGTGTCCAGACACTTTCCCCCTCCACCACTCTCTATATATGTATTTTAAGAAAAGAAATTTCTAATTTGAGCTAACAGAGGACTGGGCTGACCTGTTTTTTAAGTAAAATCCTGATTCACTGCAAAATTCATGCTGCTCAGCCAGCAAAATTCAACACAGAAAAAGTAGGATTTTTTACAAGTGTATTAAATGGAAGAAGGAATGTATATATACCAGACTTTTTGTCCCCCATCTGCTGTCTTTTTAACTGCGATTTCGTACATCAGCCTTGAGCTGTCATTCCAGCAGATTTAAGACTCACGTGATTGGAACATTGATAAGGAAGTGATGCAGGCACTCCTGTGTGTGCAAACTGGTGGCTGTGCCCTGGTGATTAGGGAGGAGATGAAAACATTCAGTCCTCCTGCTGTCATTGACGTATTCATCCCTAGATACAGTGGCTAACTTCATCTCCCTGAAGATCCCTTTGAACAGTCAACACAGGGATTGAGTGGTACACAGAAGATGAAGAAAGCCTTCTGCCCTTTGGATTTCACCTTGTGTGACTTTCAGCGCAGCCATTTAACCCCTTGGGTGGCTCTGTTTTCCAGGCTGTGAAAGGGATAGAGTAGTCCCATAAAAAACTGACTTGCTTGTGTCTTTGTATGACTCCCTCCCCAAGCAGTAATCAGAGCCGTAAGGAGAGGATTTTGCAAATGAGATGCCAGTATCTAGCTACCTATTTAAGAAACAAGGTATCCATGGAGATGAAAAATGTTTGCTGTAAGTCTTAAGTTTTGTATTCTTGGGCTCTGCAAAACAGCTTTTTCTCTAAAATTGTTGCCATGGGTTTGGATTTATCTTACTCAGCTGGCTAAGAATGTTTCGTTGTTGGTGTGACTTTTGACTCAATGTGCCAGTGTTCAGTACTGGTTGTATTTTCACTGAAGCTAACTATTCATATTCTTTCTTATTTTTCCACCAGCAGGAGTTCAGGATCAATGACAAGTTCATCCAATATTTTTTCCTTCTCTAGGGATCTGGCTATTTTGCCCTTTGAAAAAGCTGAGTAGTTTTGCCTTTGGACTCAGTGAATGAGGAAGCTGCTCTTCTGTTTGTGTATTTGGTGATCTTCATGTCTGTAGCTTGACTGCAGAGGTACCTACAAAACATCCTATTTGGAGTTTCCTTTTTGCCACATGGTATGACAGCTTCAGAAGGAATTTCCTTGGTAGTCCTACTAGGTTCACCATATTTATTTTTTTTTTTTTTTCTGAAAGATGTCTTAAGTGAAGTACTTTACAGATTCATCACATTGCTCAGGCAAGCAGGCCCTGAAATTTAACAGCAAATGTTAGAAGTGGGATCAGTTAACTTTAAAATGAATTAGCTTGTGTTAAAGGAGGTTTTATATATCCTTGTTTATGTGATCAAGTGAGTTAATCAGTAGGAGAAAGTCTGGAAAAGTGTTTCTCAAAACATTTGAGCTGTCTGCCAATAGGACTGTTCCATAATGAAATTATCTTATACAAGAAATTTAGAAATCAGAAAAGATTACAAGAACTTCTTAATTCTCCCCAACATTTGATGCAGAATTCATGATTTCTTTAAGATGAAAACAAAACTGGAGATATGAGGTCATCATTCTAGTTAACTATCCTCCGCTGATTTTAACACAACTATTCTTATGCTTGAATTAGACATACTCTCATAGATGTTGCAAAATCAAATTTTGCAAAGCACATAGATGCTTTAGATGCCTTTTTGGTTTGTTTGTTTGTTGGTTTTTTTTTTTCCCCCATTGAAATTGGGCAGCTGTGCACAATACCTGTTTAATGCAAGTAAACTCAGAAGTCCTAGTACTTCTACTATTTTCAGGTAGAAAGATGAAATCGAAGACACATTTCCCTAC
>NW_010312716.1:55385-72833 GCF_000700745.2 Antrostomus carolinensis
TTCACATGAGAGCATAGGTTACATGCAATGAAAAAAATATTTTTTTTCTTTTTTTTTTTTTTTTCTATCTGAGGCCAATGAAATAAGAATAAATTACAGATATACTGAGTTTAACTTCAAGTAATGGAAAATCCAATGTAAGGCTCCTGCTGTTCTTCTACTGCATGGGTGTCATTACCTGTCTCTTCTCCCACTCTTTCAAAAAAAAAACAGGATCATATCAGGTTCTACATCTCCACATTGTAATTTCAGACTTGTTTTCTTTACAGTGATGAGCCAGTCTCAGCACTCAGACTGAAAAGACCGGATAAATAAAGAGCACAAATGTTTTCATACTGTTAAGCTTTAAGCTGGTTATGCAATCTCACAGTACCATAAAATGTAGCCTTTCAGTAGCTGGCTTAAATGCCTTTAATATGTCTTGAGTTGACGACCAAGCCAAGGAAGAATGGAATAATATAAGCCACCCTAAACGTTATCACATATATCTTTGTTCCTGAGCTGAAGCTACTGAAGATCCTGTCCTAAGCCAAGTCTATCTGATCTGAACACCAAGGGAACCTGCATGGTTTTGGAGGTGGAAATGGATTTTGTACCACTGTCATGCCCCAAAATTTTGGTGGATTCAGGCTCTACCTCAGACCACATGAAAGCCTTTCTGTACAACACCATTTTGATCAAAAAGGGACAAATCTGGATTTAAGTTATAAGTAGAATATATATACACTTACTTCACTGGCAAATAGGTAGGAAACTACAGGAACAATCAATCACGAAGTTAACATCTAATCTGGGTTCAACACAAACTTTTTATATGTCTTTGCCTCTACCTTCTTCTCCAGTGACAGTAAATCTTAAAAAGTAAATTTATACCTTAAAAATATGAAGCACCTTGAGATATTATGCAATCTGGAGTACCGCAGTAGGGTAAACTCTTCTGTACTTTGTGAAGACAAGGGCTCTAATGCTTAAAGTGCTGGCATAGATTGCAAGGTACTTTTTGGGTTTTTTTCCCCCCTTTTTTTGCTACTAGATCTGCTTCCTGCCCAATTTTGGCCAAGTCACTTGAAATTTCTGGGTTAAATTTAAAATGAAAAAAGTGACACTGCCCCACCTCGCAGCAATAGAGGAGATGATATTTAGGTTTTTAGTATATGAGTGGCAAAGGCACATGAGACAGCTGAATGGTAAATTGAAGAAATATCATTAATAAGCCCCAACAAATTAAAAACTAGCCCATAAGCCAGTACCTTTGTGTCCTCTGTATTAAATTCACCATGCATAATCCTTTCTTGTGCTGAGCTCTGCTGATAAAGGAAGGATTCGTTAAAAATTATTTAGCACTGTTCATTATGGAAGCCATACAGGGCTCCTGCTTGTCAGCAGAGGTTTCAAGAAGCAGTCTGAAGACTTTTGAAAAAATATAAAAAAACCCCTCAGTTTAAAAGCGGGGGGGGGGGGGGGGGGGGAGAAGAATATTTTTCTACACTTCAGTAGGAGCTTTAAGAAACCAGTTTGGTTTTCAATAGTGTCCCTGTGAATAGAAGCCAGATGGTCTTTAAACCAGTATTTTCCCCACCATTTTAGGCATGAAAGCCACTACTCTGATGGAGCTGCAAGGAGGAGAGATAGGGATGGCAGGATACAGGCAGCACACAAAGGAGAAATAAGAAATCCTTTAAATGGCGAATCAAACACACTGTTTGACAGCTAGAAAAGGGGGGAGTGTCAGGAAGGTAAAAGGACAGGCTCCATAGGGGTAAGCAGAAATAATGGAGTGTAGAGTAACGGGATGTGAAGGGGTTATAATGATCATGGTAGCCAAGTGTGTAATTTGCAGTGAATAATTGATCCAGTGCCTTTATCTTTTTTTTTTTTTTTACTGTTTCTCATCACGAAGATCACAATTTTCTTGCATCTGTTCCATCCTGATGATTCAGTGAGTGATTTCTGCAATTGAAGCTTGGTCTGTATACTGAACACAAGCAAAATTCATTGTGAATATACAGAAATCCTCGTTTGGTTTTGATGGAACACATAAATCACATGGTGTTTTGTATTTTCTCTAATTAGTGAGTGTAACTCTAACAATTGCTGTGACATTTCTCCCAATTATGTATTCAGAATCTGTTTTTCATGAATATTCTTTTAAAATGGACTTTCTCTCCAAATGCTTATGACAGTAAACTCATTGGCAAGAATATAACTGCAGTTTTTGACAGTCTAGGGACTTAAAATTCCATGGTACTTTTTTGTTAAAGGGGAAGAGATGGCACGAGAGACCAGCCCAAATTTCAGCATATATAATTACTCTCCTCACATGAAAATATCTGATATGGTCTTCATTAAATGAAATAAGCCTCCAAGTCTCTGCTTGCCTCTCACTGTAGAGGCACTGGTGTATGTGTGTCTGAAAGTAAATGTGCAGATTTCTCAGATATGAGATGGGCTGACAATACCTCCAAACCCAAAAGTCCCAACTGCCTATCACGGAAGCTAGAGGGAAAATTACATGCTCAATAAGTAAGCAAATGTTTGCTTGAAATGCTAGGAAAACAGTTTAAATTCACTACACTGGAGCAGTTTAAAAAAAAAAAAAAAAAAAAAAAAAAAAAAAGACTTTGGTCTCATTTTAAAACAAAATCATAAAAGTCCAGAGGGTAGAGTTCAGTCTAATGAGAACCACAGAAAGGGCAGGAATGGAATTAACATACACACAACATCATTCAGAGATAGAAACAACAGGGAGCACAAAAGGAAAGATGGTGACAGGAATCTGGAGGAAGAAAGACTTACCCTTAGTAGAAAAGGATTAGGTTAGAGATGCTTGAGCACTGGAGGAAAGCAAAGGCCATTCCTATCTTCAAAAACGGCAAGAAGGAAAGTCTGAAGAATTACAGGGGGGTCAGCTTGTCCTCTTTGGGAAGCTGATGGATTAGCTAATCCTGGAAATAATTTCCAGACACATGAAGGACAAGAAACACAACAGGAGTAGTAAGCATGAATTCACAAAGGGTGAAGCACATACAAACATATGTAGTGTGAGGAATAAACAAGGGAGACATACACACGCCTGCAGGGCTGTGACCTGATTGGCATAATGAAGATGTGGTGGGATGGCTCCCATGACTGGAGCGTTGGAATGGAAGGAGAAAGGCTCTTTAGGAAGGACAGGTAGAGGAGACAAGGAGCAGGTGTCACCCTCTATGTCAATGACCAGCTGGAATGTATGGAGCTCTACCTGGGGATGGACAAGGTCCCAATAAAGATTTTATGGGTTATGATTAGAGGGAGGACAGGGACAGGCAACATTACAGGGGGTGTCTGCTACAGGTCACCCAACCAGGAAGACCAAGCAGATGAGGCCCTCTATAGACAGATTATAGCAGCCTCCCGTTCAAAAACCCTGGTCCTCATGAAGTACTTAAGCCTTCTCTATATCTGTTGGAAGGACAACACAGTAGGGCTTAAGTAATCCAGATGTTTCTGGAATGTGTTGATGACAACTTCCTTCTCCAAGTGATTGAGGAGCTGATGAGGAGAGGTTCTATGCTGGACCTTGTTCTCACCAAAAAGGAGGGGCTGGTGGAGAATGTGAAGCTCCAGGAAATGGTGGAGTTCAAGATTCTTAGGGCAGCAAGGAGGATGCATAGCAAGCTCACTACCCTGCACAACAGGAGAGCAGACTTTGGCCTCTTCAGGGACTTCTTTGGTATCATTCCATGGGATAAATCCCTGGAGGGAAGAGGGGCCCAAGAAAGTTGATTAGTATTCAAGGATTACCTCCTTCAAGTCCAGGAGTGATGCATCCCAACAACGAGGAAGTCAGACAAAAATTCTAGGAGTCCTGCATGGATGAACAAGGAGCTCCTGGACAAACTCAAAGACAAAAAGGAAGCCTACAGAGGGTGGAAGTAAGGGCAGGTAGCCTGGGAGGAGTACAGGGAAATTTAGCAGCCAGGAATCAGGTTAGAAAAGCTAAAGACTTGGCAGAATTAAATCTGGCCTGGGACATCAAGGCCAACAAGAAAAGGTTTAAAGTTATGTCAGGGATAAAAGGAAGACTAGGGAAAATGTGGCCCCTCTCTGGAAGGAAATGGGAGACCTGGTCACCTGGAATATGGAGAAGGCTGAGGTATTTGATGACTTCTTTGCCTCAGTCTTCACCAACAAGTGCTTGAGCTATACCCCCAAACTGCAGAAGGCAGAGGCAGGGACTGAGAGAATTAAGACCCACCCACTGTAGGAGAGGATCAGGTTTGAGACCACCTGAGGAACCTGAAGGTGCACAAGTCCTTGGAACCTGATGAGATGCAACCACAGGTCCTGAGAGAACTGATGGATGAATTTGCCAATCATTAGTATTTGAAAAGTTGTGGCAGTCTGGTGGAGATCCTACAGACTGGAAAAGAAGAAATGTAATCCCCATTTTTTTAAAAAAAAGAAACAAGGAAGATCTGGGGAGATACAAGCCAGTCATTCTCACCTCTGTACCTCACAAGATCATGGAGCAGATACTCCTGGAAACTATGCTAAGGCACATGGAAAGTGAGTAGGTCATTGGTGACAGCCAACATTGCTTCACCAAGGGCAAATCATGCCTGACCAATTTGGTGACCTTCTGCGATGGAATTACAGCATTGGTGGACAGGGGAAGAGCAACTGATGTCATCTACCTCGACTTTTTTTGACACTGTCCCACATGAAATCCTTATCTCTAAATTGGAGAGACAAGGACTGCATTAGAAGTGGTGAGGGGTGTCTCCCTTATTTGCATTAGAAGCAGTGGTGGGGGGGGTGATAACCATCTTTTTGCACGTGAAGCAGACAATTGGTTACTTTGTGGGCCCATCGGACTTCTTTATCAGCAAGGAATAAGTCAGGGAGTAGGGTTGTGAGTCCTTGGAGACATCCCACAGCTTCTTTTACAGAGCACTGGAAGATATGAGCTCATCTCTTCTATCAACAAGGCTGCTCATCCTTTGAGACAATTAGTCTTTTTTAGAACAGAATGTTTGAGACAAAACTGTTTGTTCTTCTTGTCTCTTGCAGACACCAAGCTGTGTGCTTTGGTCAACACGCTGGAGGGAAGGGATGCCCTCCAGTGGGAACTTGAGAGGTGGGCCTGTGCAAACCTCATGAAGTTCAACAAGTCCAAGTGCAAGTTCCTGAACCTGGGTCAGGTTCAATGCAATCCTAAGCACAAATACAGCCTAAGTGGGGAACAGTTTGAAAGCAGCCCTGAAAGGACTTGGGGGTGATGGTAGACAAGAAGCTCAACATGTGGCAGCAATGCAAGCTTGCATCCCAGAAGGTCACCGTAGCCTGGACTTCATCAAGAAAAGCGTGGCCAGCAGGTCAAGGGAGGTAGTTCTGCTCCTTTACTCCACTCTTGTGAGACCCCACCTGGAGTACTGCATCCAATTTTGGGGCCCTCAACATCAGAAGGACATGGACCTACCAGAGCAGGTCCCACAAGTCCAGAGGAGTGCCATGAGAATGATCAGAGGGCTGGAGCACCTCTCCTATGAGGACAGGTTGAGACAGTTGGAGCCTGTCTCCCAGAAAGAAGAGACCAATAAACATCAAGACCCTTTGCAGCACCGAGTGAGGCTGCTCCAAGCCCCTTGACCAGCAGGTGGGCCGTGGGTGCTGAAGACCTGCTCATTCAAGGGCCATGAGAGTCATGCGCCAGCTGGGTCTTCCTGCTGCTAATTCCACACTGCATCAGTCTGGTCCATCAGTAGTCCAGCTCCTCTCCCTCCCAAGGCGCATACCACAGTAGCTCTACAGATGACCCCATGGCCTTCAAGGACAGTGAGCTGCTCAGCATCAGAAGAATTTTTTGAGCCTCCGTCTTTGTAGATGCTGAGAACACTTCTCAACATGGTCATGAGCAACCTGCTCTACATCAACCATCTTGAGCAGGGAAGTGGGAAAAGAGGACACATAGAGGACCTGTCCAGCATCCATGGTCTTGTTTTTGTTTTTATTTTTGCTTTTGCTTTTGTTTTTGTTTTTTAAAGGGCTTAATAAAAGCGGATACCTGCAGCACCACCACTACCTGTGCCGATGGCCCACCAACAGTGGCCCTGCAGCAGGGACAAGGGGGCCTGAGTGGAGGGACCAAACAGCAAGGGGGGATGCAGCTCCAGGGCCCCCTAACGTCCTTCCCAGCAGGCTGCAGGGGAGAGCCCAGCCAGCCCTGACAATGGATGGTACCTCCACATAGGGCTGGTGGTGATTGTGCAATCTCTGCCTATTTGGCTCTCCAAAAGGAGAGACCAATAAACACTAGGACCCTCCCCAGAACCAGACCAGGCTGCTCCAAACCCTTGGACCAGCAGGCGGGCTGCGGGTGCTGAAGACCTGCTCATTCAAGGGTCATGAGGACCATGTACCTGCTGGGTCTTCCTGCTGGTGCTTCTACACCACAGCAGTCTGGTCCACCAAAAATCCAGCTCTGCGCCTCCCAAGGCTGGGCACATGTGAAAGTAGCTTTTCAGAAATGGTCCCAGGGCCCTCAGGAACAATGAGCTGCACAGCACCAGGAAGAATTTGTCAAGCCTCTGTCTCTGTAGATATCAAAGACTTCTTGACATGGTCATGAGCAACCTACTCTACATCACCCATCTTAAGCAGGGAGATTGTACCAGAAGACACAGTAGGCCTTTCCAGCATCCATGGTCCAGTGTTGTGGGGTTTTTTGTTAGTTGTTTGGTTTTGGTTTTGGGTTTTTTTTGGTTTTGGTTTTTAATGGGATTAATAAAACTGTTTCTGAAGTAAGAAAAGAGGTGCCAATGGTGCTAAGAAGAAATTTATTTAAAAAATGAGACATTTGATCAAACTTTTTTGAGAGGTAATACCTTTCCAACCAACCCAGCACCTCCTTATAGCTTGGTTTCACTTGAAATGGAGCCCTGGACACGGGGGCTATTTTAGTGCAAGGGATGTCAGCCATCTAAGCACAAAGGTATCCTATTCTTAATGCTGACAGAACTCCATTGAGCCCTCTGAGAATCTTTGGCAGATCTGATGGAAACCTCTACTTCCTCGCACAAGCACCTGGAGGCATCCCATTCTCCCATCTTTGGGTCTTCCCTGAGATGGCCTGTGATAAGCCTCCCACATTTCCACAGGCCTCTGAACAGCATCCTCTCATAACATCTGGGCACCTCCAAGGCTCTCACCCTGAACCCCGCAAGAACTCTCCCAGCCCCAGAGATGGTGACTCCATGCATGAAGTCTGCAAGGCCCTTGCACAGCATGTTTGCATTTGACTCTTTGCAGTTCTGCAGAAGAGGCATGGGGGTCCCAGTGGACACCCAGCTGCACCAGCAGTGTGTCCTTGTGCCAAAGAAAGTTCATGGTGACATTGACTGCATGAGGAGGAGTGTTGACTGTGATTCTGTGACAGCAATGTCTTGGACCAATGTAGTTTGTAAAGGACATCTAGAAAGGAGGACACTCCTTGACTCACTGAGGACACCTGCTCCAGTGCAGTTAAGCCCGCGCTGGGGAGGAGAATCATGACAAAAAAGTTTGCATGGGCAGGGTGCACAGGGAAGGTTGCTGCACTCCGCCCAAAGGTCCATAAGTCTGGTAAATCCCTGAGGTCTCAGCCAGAATGGTGGGAACTGGCCTCCAAGTTCAAAGGGCTACAGCTAACAGAGGTCATGCAGCTTCCCAAACAGAGCAACACTGTGAACACTCACCCACCTAGCTGTCCAGCTGCCGAGTGTACCCCGCTCTCATGATGGGGTGGGACAGCAGTGGTGAGCAGAGCTGCAGGAGGTGTCAGCGGGTAGAGAAACTCTTTCACTTAGTGACTGAGCTCTGGGCGGAGATCAGCAGGCTGAGTATCAGGGAATGTGAGAAAGAAACAGATTATTGGGACCACACCCTGACCTCCCTAAAACAGGACAACAGACCACCGGAGGCAGAAGATCCTGTGTCCACTTGCCATCTGGCTGAATGTGGGGACTCAAAAGACAAGGGGCAATGGCAGCAAGTTCCTGTCTGGCGCATCAGGAAGGTCGCCCCTGTGGCTACCCCTCCTTCTCGGGTGCCCTTGAATAACAGGTATTGGGCTTTGCTGATGGAACCAGAAAATAATGAGGGTAATGGTCCACCTAGACTGGAGGTGTCATCGAAGGTAACACCCTGCATCCAAACTTCAGCCACCAAGAAAAAGAGACAAGTTGTTGTCATAGAAGACTTCATTCTTAAGGGAACAGAAGGTCCAATATGTAGACCAGACACACTTCTCATGGAAGTCTGCTGCCTACTTTGAGCCTGGCTTAGGGATTTCAAGAGAAAGCTCTCCACCCTTGTTAAACCATCAGGTTATTATCCACTATTGATATTTCAGATGGGGAACAAAGTAGCAACAAGAAGCCTGAGGGCAATCAAGAGGGACTACAGGGCTTTAGGACAAATGGTTAGGGGGTCAGGAGTACAGCTGGTGTTGTCCTCTATCCTTCCAGTCACTGGGCATAATGAGGGAGGAAATGGGAAGAGACAGCTAATCAATGCCTGTCTCAGAGACTGGTGTTTGGGTTCTTTGAGCACAGGTGGGTTTACAAGACACTGAGCCTGCTAGTGCCTGGCAGAGACCACCTGTCTTGTAGGAGGAAAAGGACCCTGGCTCAGGAGTCAGCAGGGCTCATTGATAGGGCTTTAAACTAGTTTTTAAAGGGGAAGGGCAGGAAGCCAGGCACAATGGAACAGAGCCTCGTGTTAGTACACTGGTGCTTGAAGTTTGCTGCATTAGCAAGGTCCTTCAGTCTGCTGTCCCTGAGGGAGTAAGAGACATGAATCCAGGCAGCAGCCCACAGAGGCTCCCAGGAATCATGAGGGAATTGGGGTTTCTCCCTCTAATAAAGTGATGGGACCAGCAGCCCAGCTGAAGTGCATCTACACAAATGTACACAGCATGGGCAGCAAACAGGAGGATCTGGCAGCCATCATGCAGCAGGAAAACTATGATATAGCAGCCATCACAGAAATGTGGTGAGATGCCTCACATGACTGGAGTGCTGCAATGGATGGCTACAAACTCTTCAGAAGGGACAGGCAAGGAAGAAGAGGAGGAAGGGGTAGCCCTTTATGTTAAGGAGGGTTTTGACTGCCTGGAGGTTAATGATGGTGATGACAGGGTTGAGTGTTTGTGGGTAAGAATCAGGGCGAAGAACAATAAGGCAGATATCATGGTGGGGGTCTGCTATAGACCACTCAAAAAAGATGAGGAGGTAAATGAAACATTTTACAAGCAGTTAGGGGATGTTTCGCCATCATGGGTCCTTGTTCTTGTGGGGGACTTCAACTTGCCAGATGTCTGTTGGAAATACAACACAGAAGAGAGGAGGCAATCTCAGAGATTCCTGGAGCATGTGGAAGACAACTTCCTGACACATCTGGTGAGGGAACTGACCAGAGTAAGTGCCCCACTGGACCTGTTATTCACTAACAGAGAAGGACTGGTGGGTGAAGTGGTAGTTGGAGGCTGTCTTGGGGGCAGTGATCATGAATACCTTTGGCCTCTTCAAAGACCTGCTTGGAGGAATCCCATGGGCTAAGACTCTGGAGGGTAGGGGGCCCAAGACAGCTGGTTAATTGTCAAGCAACAGTTCCTCCAAGCTCAAGAACGCTGCATCCCTAACAATAAGAAATCTAGGAAAGGAGGCAGGAGGCCTGCATGGATGATCAAGGAACTTTTGGAAAAGCTCAGTCAGAAGAAGGAAGTCTACAAAATGTAAAAAAAGGAACATTTCCTCCAGTCTCAAGATGATTGTATCCCTAAGGGTATTCTGTCCAGTTCTGGGCTCCCCAGTTCAAGAGAGATAGGGAGAGAGTCCAATAGAGGGCTAAAAAGATGGTTAGGGGATGGAGCATCTTTCTTATGAGGAAAGACTGAATCTAGCTAGAGATGTCAAGGACAATAGGAAGGGCTTCTTCAAGGACCTCAGCAGCAAGAGGAAGGCTGGGGAAAATGTGGGGTTTCTGTGGGATGAGGTGGGTGTCCTGGTGACAGAGGAAGCAGAGAAGACAAAGCTGCTGAATGCCGCCTTAGCTTCAGTCTTTACTGCTGGCCCTCAGGAATCCCAGACCCTGGAGGTAGGAGAGGAAGTCTGTTCAGAGGAAGACTTTCCCTTGGTCAATGAGGATTTGTTTAAGGACCATCTAGCCAACTGGATCCCACCCATCTATGGGCCCTGATGGAATTCACCCTCAAGTGCTGAGGAAGCTGGCGGATGTTATTGCAGAACCACTCTCCATCATCTCTGAAAGGTCATAAAGGACAGGAGAGGTGCCTGAGGACTGCCAGTGTCACTCCAGTCTTCAAAAGGGCAAGAAGTAGGAGCTGGGAAATTACAGGCCTGTCAGCCTCACCTCCATCCCTGGGAAGGTGATGAAACAGTTGATTCTGGAGGCTATCTCTAAGCATGTAGAGCAAAAGAAGGTTATCAGGAATAGTCAGCATGGATTCACTAATGGGAAAAAATGTCTGACCAATCTGATAGCCTTCTATGACAGCATGACTGGCTGGGGGGGTGAGGGGGGAGGCGGGGATGTTGTCTACTTTAACTTCAGCAAGGCTTTTGCACTGTCTCCCATTGCATCCTCATAGGTAGGCTTTACTTCATAGGTAAACTGTTCACAAGGGCAGGTAACAATAGGATGAGGGGTAATGGTTTTAAACTAGAAAAGGGTAGATTTAGGTTGGATATTAGGAAAAAGTTCTTCAGTATGAGGGTGGTAGATCATTGGAACAGGTTGCCCAGAGAAGTAGTGGAGATATTCAAGGTCAGGCTTGATGAGGCTCTGAGCAACCTGCTCTATTAAAGATGTCCCTGCTCACTACGGGGGGCTGGGGTGGACTAGATGACCTTTGAAGGTCCCTTCCAACCCAATACATTCTATAATTCTACGATTTTATGGTTCTAAGTTCACCATGGACGGAACTGCTTTGCAGCCACATAAACTATTTTAAGACTCCTTCTGCATACTTTGTTGTTCTCTTTAGATTCTTTATTATTACCCCAGTGGTCCCATAACTTTCCATGCACAGCTCTGTTGCTCACAGACCAAAAGCAAGGCACAATATAGCTGGTCAGATGAAATTATATCAGATTGGATGATCTCCAAAAAAAATCTGTTACACCTTCGCCATGTCCACACTGGCCCAAAGCACAGTTTTAGTTCATGCCATGTTAATGTATATTTTGTCATGTTCTGTGTTATGTGTGCAAATGTCTTACAGAACTGGTGACATCTGTGCTGTGTTTCTGCACATGATCTCACTCAGCTGATGCTGTGCTTCATTATGTACTATCTTGCCAAACTACTGACGTGCTTTATTAAACCAATATTATTTGAGTTCCACAAACCCATGAAGAGGATCTTCAGCTGTCTGTTTCCTTACTTTAATTGTTTGCTGTGTGTTAGATCTGGCTAAACAATCTTACTCCTTTTGCTTTTGTTCTCATAAAGCAGAATGACAGAGGTGAAATGTTAAGCTTAGGAACTTGGGAGGGAGGAAGAAAAGAAAAAAAAATAGGAAAAAGAAAAAAATAAAGCCTCAGGAGTCCAGCGTTCAGGACTTTCTGAGTTTGATGCTGAATAACTGGTAAGATACAGAAATCAATAGTGGAAACAGAGCAGGCAGCTTTGAAGCAGGACTGTGTTTGTGAACAAGTAACAAGAATTTACTGTATGAAAAAAGACATTGCCATAGGGGTTCAAAAGAACCTGGACTCATCAGCTGTCCTAGTTTGACAGTTTTGAGAGCTTCCTTGTGCCAATCCTGTCAAGCTGGAGCAGAAGCAGGAGAATAGGCAAAGCTTGTGAGCTGCTAGTTAACACACTCTCGTTTGGAGTCCCTCATGGCAATTTAAAATTGTCCCTCCTTTGATGTTTTGCATCAGGGTTTTACTACCTAAATTCTTTCTTTTCTGATCTTTGTGACCTACACATGTACCTCTTTCCTCTTGAGGCTGGCATGATCACAGGCTGAAGGAAGTAAGAACTGCCCAGCACTGAGGAAGGAAATTATGTCTGTAGCTACTGCAGACAGAATGTTAAGATAAGATTGATAAGATAAAAAGATGATAAAGTTAATGCCTGACTAATGATCAGTTAGAAATAATTAGTGCAAAAGATGCAATGTGGTACCATCAACACCAGCCCACTCTGAATGATCCAAAAAATCTGTCCTGATTAGAACTACTGGCAAGACGGTATTTTTAGAATACCACCTCAGTTCAACTTTTTCCTCAACAGAGACATTTATCTCTGTGACTGGGAAAAATAAAGAGTACAGCAAATTAGAGAGTGCATTGTGATTATTGCAGCTAATATTCATCTCAGAATCAAGAGCTTTGAGTCCCCTCCTTGCCACTACTTTTTTTTTGTTTGTTTGGGTTTTTGTTTTTTTTGGTTGGTTGGGTTTTTTTTCCCATTTGCAAGTCCCTTATTTGGAAATGACATCAGATGGGAGTTTAAAAGATAGGGGATAGAGATGGGAAATCAAATTAGGTTTGAGGTCTCTTTTTTTAAGCTGAATTATCCCTTACCAGCAGCTGCTGATCTTTTTGGATCCTGTCAAAACAACTCCCACTGGCTGCTTGTTGTGTTAGGGGCTGTTCTCAACTCCTGTAGCAACACCTGCATGTGTATGGCAAGAAGAGCAGCAAAGCTCCTTGTTTGAGCCCATCAAACATTCACTTGTCTGAAGTGTTCCCACTGAATCAGCCTCCCCACATCTTCTCTGAGGAAAGGATATTCAGTCAGCTGGACCATGCTAAATGAACAACTATACTATCAAAATATTTGTACTCTGCAATAAAAAGTGAGTATCCTAGTGTTTAAACTAAATGAGAAAGAAGCACAGCTTTGACAGAGTGGGTGCCAGTATGGTACTTCCACTAGTGTGACAGGAACTGTATTGCTGTATTAGTACAACTGGCAGAAATTTTTTCTCAGTACTTGAAACCACAGACACTGTAGTCCGTGTGGGGATGTCTGACTATAATGTTTCATGAATAGCAAGAAAAAACTATCACTTCTGACATGCTTTCCCTCTGCAGTAGCTAGCACTAAAATACATTGGTGTTAAGTATTAAATATCAACATAACAATACAGAGCATAATAGGACACTGTTTTGCCTCTTTAGCTCCCACTCTTCTCTCAGTATTACCCACACATCCATACTTGGATAAAGCTGACATCCAGGACTTTTTCTTGACTTGTCATAATGTTACTGACATACTGAGCCACATTTGTTATATTTACAGACTGCCCACAGCACTTCCCTAGTTCCCTCCGTAAAGCTGCGATGAGTTAATAGGCATTTGCAATTTTCTATGGGACACTTGTCTGAAAAACACTCTGAAGAGCATGTGTTAAGTGTATCTGAGCAAAGTTATACACTTGTATCTAAGTTTGAGTATTTAGCATGCCGTTAACAAAGAGCTGATATATATATATTATTTATTTATTTATTTATTTATTTATTTATTTATTCACAATCAGTGGATAGAGATCTGTGCACTGAGTGAAAGAACCAAAGCTGACTTAACCAGGTAAGTTCTGGATCATCTTCTGGAATTCCTTGTCTGCTTTTATTTAATGCAGGGGGAGACTGATAAAATTTATTTCTAACTTCTTATAAAGTGCCTAAAATTAAGTGAGAAGTATCATAGAGATGGAAAATGGATATGTATTCACCTGCATATCTGAAGATGGGACAAATAAACAGTGAGTTCCAAAGAAAGGACTGAAAATGAAAATGCTTTATAGCCCAATTTACAAATAAATTAGAGTATTAATTATGTTTGTTGCTAAATTTGAGTATTTGATATAACGTGTTCCTGAAAGAAGAAAGGGAAAGTATTTTCAAAGTAGTTTGACTATGTTATCTTCTATTTTATGTGGGAGCTAGTCAGGGCACAGTAATATTCCTATTAACATTATGGGGGAAATGAAGAGTATTTAAATGGAAAAAATTAAATAATAATACTTTATCCATATAATTATAGTACAGTGAAATAACTAGTGATACACTCCTTACCGGGATCATACCTGTCATTAAAATCCAGCACTTTCAAATATCATCACTTTTTGACAAAACCATTTCCTGAAAGAGGGGGAAAATGATTAAAAACTTCAATTCACAAAGCGACTTTTATTTTGACAATAAATAACATACAAGTCACATTGCAAAATGAGACCCTTAATCATTTTTTGCCATGTTATTTGTCAAAATATAGACAGTAAAAAATGATCACTCATAAATAAAAAGTAACTTTCTTTTGCCGTTTGCACTGTGTGGGAGTAAACACAGTGTTTGCTGAAGTTCTTACAAGGGAAGGAAAGAGAAATAAATGGTTGAAGTTTGGAGAGAGAAAAAAAAAAAACAACTAATAAACTCAATCTGATCAACCATATTGAGTAATCAAAAATTAATTATTTGTGGAACCTCTAGGGAAAAATAATATTTTTATTGGAATATTAACACTGAAAGGTTTGAAAACATCAGAGAGGGAAGTTACTTTTCAAAGCCATACCCTAATTGCCTATGATGCATAATCTCAGCCTAATTTAATGTTAATAGAATTTCCCAATGTCATTGACCAAATGTTTTTGTTTAGTTTTTAGCTGTTTTCAGCTATTGGGTGAAGTTATAGAGAAGCTTTAATGCTGAACATTTATTTCCAAAAGACATGAGTGGGTAGAACACGGTATTACAGAAACCAGAACAAAGAATGAGAATGTTTCACTATTATTTTAGAAATTTATATGAATGATTTGCTTTTTTTTATGACAAGTTTTAGTGCTAAGGACAGCATCCTGTAACTGAAACACCTTTACAACTGATTTCTGTATAGTTTGGTACTTGTGACAACTTCAGCATTGACTTTTTGCATCCTTTTCATACTCTTTCTTGAAAAATAGTTGGCAGTAGAAAGGAGTTGGCAGTAAAATAATTTTTGTTTAGTTTTTGGGCAATGGATTACAGCTTGTTTGTAGCAAGAAATCAACATCTATTAATAATGTCCAGCAATTTCCAGTAAATGATCACAATTTACATGTTTTAGTGTCCCAAAAGATGTCATTCTTGCTATGAATATGACTTGAAGGTTGAACTCACAGTCCCAGTGGTAACGCTGGTCTGAAATCACTATTTTGGTATATTCTCTTCATTGTATATATTAAAATCAGTCCCTCCAAACTATATGGTCAGGAATAAATATTTATCAAGAGAAGAGATCTTTTTCCTTAATCATTCTATCTTTTCCATATATGCATCAAAAGAAGAAAACATAAACAAAGAAAAAAAAAAGAAAAAGGTTGATGCCTGCTGAAGAGGGGGTTTTGGGTTAGGTTTTTTTGTTGTTGTTTGTTTGGGTTTTTTTGACAAATTACACACAAAGTTTATGTAGAAAAGAAAAGGGAAACCAGGAGGGGAGGTCAGGTGACAGAGGGAGGGAGAAAAGAAATTAAGGAAGTTTATGTAGAGTCATTAGTCCAAACAGTTTAGAGTACCATGTAAATATAAATTAACAAAGATATCAATTATATGATTTTTTTCTTCCTTGGGAAAAAAACAAACAAACAAAACCAACAAAAAACCAAAACTAAACATAGAAGTTTTACTTGCATAGTAATGCAATAAACACATACGAAGACACTTATTATCTTTTTGTCCATTTTACAGGTAGCCAGTTTCAGTTTGTATAAGTAGCAAAATACTTGAAATTCTGACAAAAGCACATAAATCCATGGAGTCTCAAGTTCTAGCAATGTTGTTAAAGATACCAGGTTTAGCTGAAACTGTCTGAATCAATAAGAATTTTACTGTCAGCTGAAATGACATCAGGACTTCATGTAGTGTCATAACAGCACTATATAGGAGACTTGTTTAGGCTTTTTGTGGAGTAAGGTAAGAACTAAGAAGGGACACCAAGTCAACACAAAAACACTCCAGTGGCAGACCTGAAGATGTAATGCCAATGTCCTGAGATTATTTTTTCTGTTGGTCACACATAAAGTAGCTGTTTCTCAACTGATAACACACTGAAGTTACCCATAAATTAACATGTGGGGAAATGCCTGAAGAGGAGTGCAGACAGCTCATTAGTAAAACCTTGATGCTGAAGTTGACAGGCTTTCTGTCTTAGATTTCAGTTGGGCCAGAAGATGTTCATGCATTTTATAGTATAAATTACCACAGTATTTTTGGTTTCAATCGTTACTCTCTCTATTTACATGTTCTATGTCAGTATATAAAGAAAACTCTGACCAGAGGATGGAAGCAAGACCAGGCTTGGTTTCAAGTCTTTCAGCTGGCATGGAATTCAGGAAGTCTTTTGCCCTATCTGTATCATTTAAGGAACTGCAGAGCCCACATAGTAGATCTGGGAAAGAATCATGCATATTGATTTCCTTAGTCAGATTTCTGTAAGGGAGTCCCTTCCACCCCCACTTTCAGAAAGGAAGAAAAGCTCCAAGTTGAGGAAAGAGCTGAGAAGGTCCAAGGTGTTTGCGATTGAATTTGGTGAATCTATACCCTCTGAAATAACTTATAGGAAGGGGACATTATGTTTAACCCCAAATGAAGTAACAGGTCTAGGATAGCTTCCTCCATTTCTGCTGTTGCCATCTTTAGCGAATCTTGAAGACTCGGGGAGTAAACTTCTCTCCAAGGAGAGTTTCTCCTGGGTAGGTTAATTGCACTGCCCACAATGTGCCTGTGGTACTCAGCTCTTTTTGAAAGTACCTTTCCTCCAGGGTGGGGCATCCAGCCTTCAACACTTAGATTTGGATGTTGAATCCATAAAGACTAATGAGTCATGCAGGCTGGAGCTCAAGTCTGTTATTCCTCTTAAATAGCTCTTGGGTATTTTTTTTTCGTTGCAGGTGAACTTAAGCAACAAGCATGTTTTTATTTGCCTAGCAAGGAAAATGCAGCTGCTAAAGATGTGTGCATCTTTTTAAGTGTGTCAATTTATATGCAAAATAGGTTTAGCACTTGTGCCCAGGGACAGCTGCCAACACAGTCCTTAGCACCTCAGGTCTGGACACCCAGACTCAAGATTCTTCTACCTTCTTCTTCCTCTCTTTCTGTTTCTGTCTTACTTTCTCCCCAACTCTTCTGAACTGATTGGGAAAATAATGTTCCTAGTTTTACCCAGCAATATTTAAAACTCTTCCCATGCAGATGGTTTTATAGAAGTCTGAATAGAAATGAGTTGAGACATCTCAGAACAGCCATAGTCTATCATAAAGAGCAGTGGAAGATACCTAAGATTTTGCATAATGCAGCACACTTGGCATTCTTAGTGAAAAAGAAGCCAAGTCTTGTCTCGGCATTGAGAAATTCTTTCTCTTAATGTGCTAAAGATTGGTCCCTTTGGGTCAAGGTAGTGGTACATTAAGTGGGAAAG